>NC_056750.1:783800127-783932627 GCF_019279795.1 Protopterus annectens | reverse complement strand
AAAAGGCTAAGATATGCATTTTACTCTTTCTCTTTAATGGATATTTACATGCATAATGTTTTTCCCCTCATGAAAGACTGTTTTTCTTAATTCTGATTTGTTCCTCGGAGCATCACATACAAAGGTATTGTTATTTAATTACTTCTCCATCTTTCTCCTGCCTGCACCGTATTTTGTACTGTCTTTGTACATCACTTTATCTGTCCTTGAAATCTCATTTTATTTTCCTTTTGGGATTTGTCACAGCCTCAGTTTGCCCATGGAAACAAGATATATCCGTGGTAGCTCTTATTCAAAGATGATGGGACAGCATAGGATTGAATGGCAGGAAAACTGACACTTGTAGTTTAGAGAGTGACTAAAGAGATGAGACATACCTGCAGCGGGTCTATATTAGTTCGCCAAAATGTTATTTTGGCAAACACCTATTCATCAACCCCTAATCAGCGAAAAGCACGTCAGCGATTTGATGAATGTACTAAAGGCAACAAAATAGTTGTCTGAACAACAATGGACCAACTTATAGTTGACTTGAACCCTCCCAAGTGGGGGACTTTGCCCCCCACACCTCCCAATGTGGGAGTAATCACCCCCCCACCCGAACTATATATACCAACTCTGAGATCACACTACAGTGGAGAAAAGGGTAAAGTTCTGTAATTGTCCATTGTGCTTTGGGTAACTACTTAGTTGTACTTAGTAAATTCAATGAATCTCTGAAGCGATTTTCGCTGATTAGGGATTGATGAATAGTTGTTCGCCGGAATAACATTTTGGTGAGCTAATACAGATTCCCTGCAGCTAAGATATTTTGAAGCTTTACATAAGCAACTTGTTTAGCATTTATTTCATGCTGAAACTGCCCAGCTGTATTTATTTAGGAATGTGCAAATAGCCAAATCAAAGAAAGTAATTGAAAAATCCAATGACACTGTTTCCAGAGGAACTAAAAGCAAGTACTGATTCAGGGTATTGTCATTTCAAGTTATAAGGAGGATAGTGAAACAGCTGGATATCCAGTGCAATGTCAAGAGCCGGGGCATGGAGTGAACTGCAGAAGAAGACAGTTTGACTGAACAATAACATCATGTCTGTATGGTGGCCCTAACATTTTCATATTTGGGTCAAAAAAATATAAAATACTTAGAATAATGCAGGCACAATTAGTGATGCATTGAAAATCATGTTATCATTATAAACATATTGTGTTTAATCTTGTGCTATAATAGGGTACAAGGACAGATGTACATAGAAACCACAATTTTTTATTGTAAGATTTACGCAGCCCCACACTTTTACATTGTTAAAATTTAACACTACGATAAGAACTTTTTAATCCAGTATCTATCTTGCTGTGCATATTTGTTTGTAAAAGAGTGTATATAAAACTGTTGATTTGTTAAGTAGTTTACTGTTTTAGACTAAAACAAAAGAACATAACACCAACAGCCTAATAAATATTTCACTTTAATAACAAAACAAATAACTTGGAGATAAAAGCAGTCACGGTTTAGCGCTTTTGTCTTATATAAAAGATATCATCAGCACAATTACACAGGAAGTAAAAAAAAATTTAAAGGAAATTCATGAAAACACCCCAAAAAACACCTAATCAGGTGACAGGGACCACTAAAGCCCAAGAAACTCTTAAAGAGACAAAAAATACAGAATGAATAACATTATTGACAACTTGGAAGCTCTCATTTTAATTTCACTGATAATAGAAATGCCATCATGAATCCATGGTCTATTCCTCATAAAATCTGGTTTTCTTGCAAATCACATAGGATTGAAGTCAGTAAATAATACCATAAATTTAAATTTCAGACTTCATATCCTTCAGAAAATGCATGTTAAACCCAAATCCTGTTATTCTGGCAACTTTCTAAGTTTATAAGAGCAATATTCTAAATTACATCCCTATTTTGGGCCTTTGCCCCCCCCCCCATTATTTTAGGATCTGTCCAGATTTCTTGCATTAAGAGGTTGAGAGGTATGTTCCAATGCTTCTCAGCTACTTCAGTATTGTAAGGTTTGCATAATCTCCAATGCAGCAGTCTTGCCACATTAATATGTCTTTCAGTATACAGGCCTTCTGCCATTAGTGTATCACACCCAGCAACAAGACGTGCGACTGTTTCCAATTCTGTTTTACAAAACCTGCATTGTCTGTTTCTCCCTCATGTTCAATGGACTTTGTAAACCAAATGTGTACATAGTCCACTATCCCGGTTGCCAATATTAACCTTTCATGATTTTAAATTCTCCTCTTGTTAACTATTCCTGCATCAGATCCTGATCAACATGAAAAGCACCCATTGGTCTAAAGTGATAAGTAATCATCCCCTTAGTCCTGCTGTAAGCTATTACGGGACTAAGGGACTTTGTGAAGACTATGGGGGTTGTACAGAGTCCAAAAGTCAAAGCAGAGAACCAAAAGTGTAATTAGCCAGAAGACCTCAAAAATGTCCTGTATGCAGGGTGAATATAAATGTGGAGATGGGCATCCTTTAGGTCCAAAGACACCAGCAATGCTTGAGGAAGAATAAATAGTAGCAGAGTTTTCAGGCCAAGATCTTGAAATATGGAAGAAGTAGAAAAGTATTGAGGGTGGAACTATCCATGATTGGTCTCTAGTCTCCTTTTTTTCTAGGGATGAAGACTAGTCTGGAGGACAGCCCTTTCCCATATATTGTGGAGGCACTGGCTCAATAGTGCCTTTCTGTAGCAACATTTGAAAGATGGATTAGAGCAATTGTATATGATTTTTTGGAGGTGCAGGAATGCCAGTGAAAGGAGGAACTTCTTTCCAAGACATCTTGGATCCTTTTGGATGATTGAAAGCACTCATTTTAGTTTCTCCAAGTCTTTTGGGTTTCTAATACCATGACAGGAATGGACCCCATTCCTGACTCAAAGTATGATTAAAGTTCATGAAACTAGAATTGTTTCAATCTTTGGTGTTAGTCAAAAATGATCTGCAGAGCACCCGCAATGTGCCCAGAATTGCCTATTTCTGTAATTCATATGGAGTTACACATATCTGTAGCATATCTACATAAGACTGTAAATTCTTTTATATAAGACCCATTGTTCCTGCTAATAGTGGAACTGTCTAGGTATCCTTCCTCCACGTTGCCCTTATTTCTGCATGCACATCCTGGTATTTTATGAGTTTGTGTCTCTCTGTATGTAAGACACTGTGCTCACTGGATGCAGGAATTTCAATGATCAATGCTACTTTTGTCTTCCTTTTCTCTACATGGACTACTATATCTGGTTCTCTCGAATCTGCTTTTTGAACTGTTGGTAATGGGTAATCCCATGTGATATAACCTTTATCATTCTCTATAATGCTTTGTGGCTCATGTTTCCAGTGCTTCTCAGCTACATCAGTATAGTAATGTTTGCAATGCAGCAGTCTTGCCACATTATTATGTCTTTCAGCATACAGGCCTTATGACATTAGTGTATTACACCAGCAACAAGATGTGCAACTGTTTCCAATTCTGTTTTACAAATCCTGCATTTATCTGTTTTTCCCTCATGTTCAATGGACTTTGTAAACCAGTGTTCACATAGTCCACTACCCTGGGCTGCCAATATTAATCTTTCGTCTATTGGTTTAAATTCCCCTCTCAGTAACTATTCCTGCATCAGATCCTGATCAACAAGAAAAGCACCCATTTGTCCAAAGTGATGAGTAACTAGGCTGTTAGGGATTAGATGAGTCTTCTGGGTGAGGGAAGGGATGGACTGAGGTGTAGGGATTGGCACAGAAGACAGTGTGGCAGCCCTGTATGCGTAAGGTGGCCTCTCAGATCTAGAGTCCCTGTTTGTTTTGTCCGGGAATCATTCTCTATGTATTTTCTTGGCTTTATATGAAGATCTTGATTCCCTGCAGCACATGAACTGGGCTTTGCAGGGTAATTCCTTTGATTTCTATGCACAAAAGAAATGATATCAGACCTAGGCATCCTGAACTTTTTGTTTTGAATGGGCAGCACTTCAGGGACAGAAGGGCCCACCATATTTGCTTTGCGAGGTGCTTAAGTCATCAAGTTTCTAAGTAAGGATTAAAATACAAAAGTCATGTTCTTAGGATCTTTGGACCAAAGGACTGACAGATTATACTATTTTTGTAACCATGTTCTGCACTTAAACAAAAACAGCACAAGGATTGGAGAGCCTTATAAGGAATCTGCCTACCACAATTGCACTTTCCTCTTCTAGATGACATCTAATGTAGCAACTATAGCAATACAACTGAGAAAAATAAAAGAGGGTTCCCCAAAAGGGGACTTAATTGAACCAGTGAATGCCAATGGTACCAATGGCCACTTGTAGAACAGACCGATGGGTGCAAGACCTGTGTTTGGACTGGCAGCAAGTTAGTCTGGGGATTTATGCTCATACATCTGCTTATGTACCCTTATACCTCTGGGTTTGGTTAGTTATACATGATGGCAATATGGGGTTTTTGCCTCTGGTGCCCTGGCCAGACATCCAGGTTATCTGACGAAATAACTTAACAGTTGGAATACTGCAACAGTGATCTAAGGAGGGACACCTAAGGGAATTCCATATGTCAGTAGCTGAACATAGGTGTTTCCAGGGTACAAATATGAAATTCTTAAGGATCGTATTATTAGAGGAAATACAAGCAATTTAGTCACAAGACCATTTATGCCTTGCCAAGATCCACACTCATTCTTTACTCAAGTTCCCAGGATACCCATTCAATCCTCCATGTTTAATTTGAAGGATGCTAGGCTGTGACTTTGTTTAAGTTGGAGGGGAAATTTGTTCCATAAATTGAGTAGGTGCTGGGTATTAAATTTGTTTCTGAAACACATTTTAATTGTGTTCTGGTGAAGACATAATTCCCTAATTCTGGTATTAGTGGAACTAATTGACTTGTGAGTATGCAGGAGATTAAAGAGGACGGGGTCCCTAATTGTATGGAATGCAAATCATAGATCACAGTGCAAAAGCATATACAAAGCCAAACAAAGGGAGAGCACTTCAAGACTTTCCTAGTAGCTCAGGAACATTAGACTGACAGTTTTCTTGGTTAGGAACCACTGGGGCCTTTCCAGTTGCTTAATATATTTAATAATAAGAGATTTCACTGGGTGATGACTCAAGGATTCTCATGCTTCCCTCTAAATATATGTTTATTTAAAGGAAAAATCAGTGTAGCTACAGGCCAGATCAAGATGGACTTTATGAGCTTAAGAATCCTCTCAAGGGGGAGGGGGTCATGCAGAAGTCTTATTATGTCTTTCTCTCTGTCTCTCAGATATAAGAACATCCGAAGCCTTGAGATTCCTCTTCTCAGGATGAAGCTGAGTGGTGGAACACATTCACCCATTCACCTGGTCCTAGCTACAGCATAAGCTAGCTTGGGTTCACTGAAAGTAAAAGGTGGTGAGTGAACTAAAAGGATGCTTAGAGTCAGATGATAGTTGCTCAGTGGTTAGGGTAGCATATGCTGGAGGTGGAGTAAGGTCATGAAATGCCTGCACAGGGGTTAGTAGGCATCAAACTGCATTCTCTAAGCATGTGCCCTCTGACAAGCATGAGCAACTATACATCATGTCAGGAGGCTTAATAAATAACACGCAAACACAGCATATGTAGTCTAACCTCCACAAGGTTTATATTCCAGATGAAGTTTCTAGAAGAACTAAGAAAGGGAAGTGTACCACATGACACGCAACTTCCAGTGGTTAGCACATAACCATCAATGCTGCATGTTCTGTTTGTTTATTTTTTATGTCATTTGCTAACCAGGTAGATGATTTAGTCAAACTGACCCTTTTCTGCCATAACATGGGCCGCAAAGTGACAAGTGTAAAATGTCATTATAAGTAATTCAGTACACATATAACCATACCCCACAATCTACAGACATTGAAAATATCAACAAATGCCCTTGAAAAGTAGGAACAGCCATATAAAAGTCTAGACATCTAATTAGCATAAAATATGAATACTAAATAGCACATAACTTTTCTTTCTTCCAGTGGGAAGTAGGTACTACTCAAACAAACATGTCTAAGAAACAGAGTGTGACAAAAATGATGAAAAATCAATCTGAGCACATTATCAAAGAGACAGTGTAAAATCTGTAGATTTTAATGGATTGTTTGCAAAATACTACTGTAGAAGGCGGTTTTGCTTAGAAAAAGGAAGATGTAAGGTGTGTACTTGTTTCTTTAAATTATTGCCGCTTCAAATATGTTGATCATGTAATGTGTTTTTTGTGTACTAGACAGACTTGGAAATCACACATGATGAGGGGGATTCAGAAAATTGTGTGAAGGGGAAAATCAAGGCTGGAATTGGAATATAACTGCAAAAATGAGACATCTTGTGTAAGGGTAAATTAGGCTGGAAAATAGAAATGTTCAAAAACAGGAAAAGTTGAGAGGCATATTTAGTAGTTTGATACACTCTTTATGAATATTTTCATCACATTCTTCTGTTCTAGATGCAACTAAAAACTCTGCCAGAACAGGTCTTTCACTTATGATTCCCCTATCCCATTCTATTTGCCTATACTAAGATATCAGTCCCTGACAGGGAAGACAGACTGTGGCCTGCAGTCCAAATGGCTTATTGGCCTCTTCCTGTTCTATTGACTTTACCTCCCTAGTTATTTTCTCCCAGTACCTTGATTCCTTTGTCAGTTTTCTCCAGTAAATTCTAACCCCGTCTTGCCAATTGTTTGTACCATTAATTGCATGCATCCATATTAGCAAAATCTCCTTTCTCCATTCTAATGTTAGCTTTGTTCTTAGACTACTTCATGCTACTTTATGAATATAATACTCTGTATGGGTGTTGTTATTCTTCTTAAGGATTTGCATCCAAAATCCCACTCTCTCTCCTTATTTTTTTGAAGTCTTCCCTGCTTAATCATCATCCTTTCCACTTTGAATTATAGCTTTCTGCTTGCATTATGCATATGAGCCTTAACTGTGTAGCTCCAAAATTTCTCTTCAGATCAGGTAATTCTAAATCACCTTGCTCGTTTGGAATGATCAGCTTAACCCACTTGACCCGTGCCCTTTTCCCCTCACAGACTTTTCTGCAGATCGATTATATATCACCATTTTTATCTCATTTCCCCCTAAATTAACTGTTAATTGTTGAGCCTAATCTACCTTTAACTTTGGCATAATTAAGTGCTCCATAAATATTTCCATTATACTCTTTCTTGGTTTCCACATTTCTTTGCTTTATACAAATTTTCATAAACTTTCTGAAATATCTATAATATCTTTATAGGATCTCTGGTTATTTTTGGCAACAACTGCTTCTACTTTCTATTGCCTAAGGTTGTGCTAAAACTTTTTGTTGAGTTGTTATAACAAAAAGTTCCTTCATAGCAATCTTTCTAAACTCATGTATATTATCCACAAAAACTCTTATTTTCTCCATAGCACTCTGCAGCTGCACCTCTTCTTGTTTTGCGAGATTCCCCTTATTCTCCAATACTTTAACCATTGTCATTCCCTCTAAATAATTATTGTTATTTCTTAACCATATCTCTTTTACTTTTATTTCTACCATATTTTTAAAATCCACTTTCATTTTATTCCACTCAGTAGCCATAACTTCTAATGAAATTTCTATTTTTCCCCTAATAACTCTTGAATAATTTCCACTATGCATTCCTTAAATTCCTCTCTTTTTAACAATTAGGTGAGGCAGTGCCTGTGTCTCATTTTTACTTCATTACCCTGAATTTGTATCTTAGTTGTTATTGGTGCCTGATCTGAAATAGTTATTGGATGTGTGCCAAAGCTTTCAAAATAATGACACATGTTCCTGTGAAATACAATTTGTTTTGGTGTAGTCTAGCCTGTTTATTGCAACTTGGCAATAATATGTAAATTCTCTCTGAGTTCCATACCAAATATTTTCATAAACTTATTTGAGCATCTACCCTGTTTTGTTATATTTTCCCTTTTAGGTCCAACAGATACATCCTCACTGTTGTAAATCAAGTTCTAGTCCCTACCTGTATGCAATATTCCCTGCCAAAAGCTGATTATTTCTTCGAAAATGTTTTTAAGCTCCATAATGCATACCAGTGTAATCCCCCTTCCTTGCTAGTAGTCCCTTCCCTTGCTACCACAAGTTTACCATTATTATCTTTTTTCCTCTTCCATCACTATTGGAACTGCTCTAGCAATTAGTATAAGTGCTAACCTTTTCCTTTGTCCATGATTTTCTGTTGAATATCCATTCTGAAATGCTTTCTTCATCAAATTCACATACTTACGTCTTTCTAAATGTTTCTCTTGTAGCATTGATATTTACAGTCTGCATTTCTTAACATAATTCAGTACTCTTACCTTTTTGTCTATACATTTGAGGACATTCACACTCCAAAATAATATGGATAGTGTAGCTATTATGATAAGATGTTATTATATGTTATTTTTTAAATGTCTATTTCCAGTGTTTGTGTTACATGCACCCACTAATGTTTGTCAGGTTGATTGTTTATACATTTGTGTTTGTCATCTCCATTTGAACCTATGTCACATTGTACAAGACTTTTTGTTTTAATGAAAACCCTCAAACAAAAACAAACGTACAAAAAAAAAAAAAAAAAAAAACAAACACCCCCCCAGAACCTAGTTACATGAAACAAGTATGCAAAGCAATGTGCATCTTCAAATAATGACGTTTAACCCTCGTAATAAGAACAATTGTCCCAAATCAATAGCTGCACCCACAGGCATTACCTAACCTAAAATGAAGGTTATTCATGCTAAATCACAGCCTGTGCTCATATTTATATTAATTGCTATCTATTCTTGTCTTATCTTTAGTCTCTTCCTAGATGTGAAAAACAGCTTGTATGCTTTCAGAAACATTAACTTTTATCATTAAGAAAAAATGCAGTGGTTATGTTTAAATAAAACTAAATTATACACTGTTCTACTAAATGTATTGAGGTATTTAGGTACCAGGAAAATTGCTGTCTCTTATTCATCTCCAATAATTTCAAACTTTATTTTTCACTAAGCTGCTCACACTTGTACCTTTTAATTTTATATAAAATGAAAGAGCTTGAGTATAGTCAACAGAATATATTTAATATATAAGCACTTTTGTTCCTAAGTATCATGGAGCTTCTCTCAGCAAACAATGTCCAGAGGTCTCAATATTTATTGCCTGGACTTGTAGTCAGCTTGTCTTCATGGACAAATAAGAACAAAATGTACAGCTTCCCCTAGATGCAGATTTCTCAACTCACAGTGAACATGTATTTGCTAAAAGAAAACTTTCCATTACATTCAGTTTTTTATAGCACATACACTTACAGAAGAAACTTGTTATCAGACTAAGCCAAGGACATTAATCCAGACATTCATCTATGCAAAAGTAAGAGAAAACATCTCAACTCTACATATATTATAATCATGCACTTTTACACCCCATCCCAAAAGCCCAAGATTACAGCATATTAACTTGAACATGCTTTGTATATCCTTTTGTCTCTTTTTACATTATAATAACTACATTTTTTAAAACAATCATTATCAAATGAATGAGACTCAGAATTCATTCTTTTTAACGGCTCACTTTTTGTTGGACAAACTTTTTTATTTCCTTCTTAGCCTGTTCTGTATCAAAAATCATATGTTACTACTTGCTATGCTTTTAATTGTATGTCTAAATCTCTATGCTTATGTAAATATGTTATTGCCTGCTATATTTTTATAACTGAATGTGTAAATATCTTGTGTAATATGTTAGCAATTGTTCTGGAGAGTTTCTCCCCAGGCTTCTGCTGAAAACGGACAGCTCTGTCCAGTCAAACCTCCCTGGTAAACAAATGTAAAATAAAAGTAAAATAAATAAATAAAAAATGACTTTGATGCTTCAGGAAAGAATATTTTTAAGACAGTTGGATACAGCAGCTTGAATCTCACACCTACCTCTTGACATTCCCTGATTACAAGTATAAATTTGCTTCTCTTATGCCTGGTTTGCAGTAAATAATCATTTATCACAAACACTCTTCTGTCTCCAGTTTTTAATTATTTGCCCTTCTGTCACAGTTTTGTCAAGATGATCTGTTTCTGCTGGTATGATTGTATCCTTACTAATACAGGTCTTGGCTGCTTCTCACTTCCAGATTTGGAGCATATACACAATGTGTCCTTTTAATTAAATCCTGCTATGGAGCAGCAGTACAGTTGCTTATATGTGCTTTCATAAAATTAATACAGTCTGTTACTTTCAGTTTCTCTGGTATAGCAGAAAATCTTAGTTTTTCTCGGCATGCTCTTTCCTCTTACTCTATTATTTTTAAAATATTTCTTCTTGAGCAGTCTCATACTTAGCCAGCCTTTTCTTCATTTCGACTTCTGATTTTTGAAGTTTTATCAGTTCATCTGAATAGTTGTTTAAAACTTCTTCCATTTTTCCAGCCTTTTGTTATTTTGTTTAAACAAGAAACATCTTTATTTAATTATCAATTATGGCATAGGCAGTCATACATTTATGTAAATGAAAAAAATCATTTTGACATATTTTCAGTTGTAAACATTCTATATTACATATAATCTTCTATATAGTCATTGCCAAGCAATCATTACATAGCTTATTCAATTCCTGTCTTTCCATAAACCCCATTTCTCCTCCAAAACATTATTCTGTATGTATATTTCCCACAATTACCATTTTCTATGTTATTTGTTTCTACCCTTCTCTAAAGATCTTTTATCTACTACTTCTAACATGGTTGGTTTAGACTTTGATATTCATTTTTTTGGCAGCCACCAGAATTAAACTCAGCAAGGCCTTATTGTGTTTAGGCAATTCCAATCCTGTATCAAGCTTAGAAAAATAATTTCCTTAGTTACATCAACTTGCTCAGCTAGTATTTCTGACAGAGTTCTCTACAGAGAATTGTTTAATTCTGCCAACTCCTTACACTCTCCCCAAAATGTTCCCAGTTACCTCTTTGCTTTCCATCACATGTCCGACATTTGCAATCTACCTGAAGAAAACTTATTTGGAGTCTGCTTGAGGTGTAAAATACCTATGCAAATACTTCCAAGTAAAAATCCTAAATCTTCTAGAATTTTCAGCCTTTTGTTATTTGAGTTATTATACCCCTCCTTCAGTGTTTCATTTATTTTAATCAGCTCAGAGCAGATTTACTTTATTTTTTTCCTGTAAATTACAGGAAGCTATCTCTTGCACAAAAGCTGGAGCTTGAACTGCCTTTGAATGCGCATCTGCAGGATTCTTCACCGTCAGTATGTTCTCTTTACCTTTTCTAGCTGATTTTTTTAAGGCTTTCAAAGTTTTTTCTTTGTTGGCATCTCTCAGTTTCTCTTTCACACTGGGAGAGCTGAAGTAAAGCTGTTAATCTGTGTACAGCTGTCCTGCAAGTCTTGACTGTCATTTTTTTACCTCTTTCTGTTGGCTGGATTGAATTGCTGGCAATACTTCAGGGTGTGCATGTTTCACAGATATCATAGATAATACAGATGCAGCTACTGGGCTATGATTTATTAATGGCAAAAGAGAACACTTTTTGAAGTTATATATAGATTAGGTATTGAGTATCGGTCCTTCCCAATGAAGTATGCAAGGGTACAGATACAAACTGTGGATGTGTCAGAAATGAAGATGGAATAGCAGAGGTTGAACATGTCTTCTTTGCCTGGTACATGATATCATTAAGTGAGTTGGTCAGAACTATGCAGATCCCATATCTAGGTGCTAGAGAAATTACTGAAATTTGTCAATCTGCAGAAACCAGAAGAAATCCAGCAGTAATCAACCAAAGAAGGCCTTCAAATTCTGGTCTGTATGTTGAAAAGGGAAATTAACAAGACTTTGGGGACAATGCAAGAGAAGCACACTATGCAGTATTTTATTTACCTTTCTTATTTACAGTGCATTTTAGTTTGACAGTTATTAATTTAAAATATTTAGTACATTAGTAATCACATTTGTCCTGATATAAAGCTCATTTGTATTTTTTTTTCTGATTGTTGTTACTCTACATATTGATAAGTATTTTTAGAAATAAAGACTGCCTCATTACCTATTTTTTTTCTCCTAAGGGCTGGGAGAAAAACAGAAACACACCTATGCTGAAGACTAGAGTAACATTATTCTTGTAAGGGCAAGGATGAACCATTGAGTTTCGTAAATGGGATGGACTTATATTTGGGATAGGACAGATGTTAATAAAGTATCTTGGGAGATGTGAAGATATGGGACTCTAACAGAAATAGTTTGTACTGTGTCCTGTTCCAAGTCACATGCTACCTCTGGGAATAATAACATGGGAATTTTATGATTTTCCTTCCTGATGCCATCCTTTGGTCCAAAGGCAGAATTAGTACTTGTGAAGAAGTGATCAAGGGAGTGCCTGTAGTTATTAATAAAGGGTACTCACCTATCATTGATTTTTTTATAACCAAATGCGTCTTTTCAGTATTCAAGCTTATTTTTACTGTCCTGGATGTGCCATAAATAAAATGGTATTGCCAGTGGATGAAATCTACAGATTCTATTCTTCTGTTTTACCTCCCAAGCAAAACATCTGTTTTGTTTTCCTGCCAAGCAAAACATCTGGTGACTCTCTGATGACTAGCCTTATTCCCACCCTCACAGTAGTGTCATTCCTTTCTCTTTTAATCTGTTCTGTGAAGGTTTGGATCCCACCATTATAGCTGTACTCGCTTCCAGTAGACTGTCCTATGCATTTCTCACCCTTTCTTCTCTTAAAATTCCAAACTTCATGAACATAAAAAAGTCACAAAGCAGAGCTGAAATGTACTAATTTAATAATCATGACTTTACCCCTTTGTTGTGAGTGGCAAAACCTGAACCTGTGGTCTTCACAAGTCCAGAAATATTATATAAGTAGTTCATAAAGGAGTATGAAAAAAAATGATCTGGTAAATGATAAATTGCATTACAGATTCAAAAACGAAACAAGTTAATCAGATCGTTTGGCACATTTATCTGATTCTTTATCAAAATATATTTTACTTTATTTTAATTTGTTTAAAATATAAAAAAAAATGTTTAAATTAAAAAAGTTATATGATAGATTGAATCATTTTGAAACTTAACAAAGACAGTAAGCCTTCAAATACTTGAACAAAATGCATACTTGAAATATGTAAAATGAAGGCAAAGCTAATGTGTAACACTCTTCCTAGTCATTTTGCTAAACTTCTTCAGGGTACTTGGATGTCAAAAGTATTACTTCATTGTCATATAAATTTGCATGTTTTTTGTTGCTTTCTATTTGCATAGTTATGCAGTGTTACTTTCATCAAAATCATATAATGTTGTAAATGCTGTAGCTTAGCTCACCTCTGGATGGGCCTGTCCACCGAAACCTCATAAGGAAAAACTGTTACTAAAATTATCTAACAAAAAATTCGGTTGTTGGTGTCTTGGGGAATCCAGGAAGATGATAGTAAAGTTCAGTTTCCATGGTAATTCAAAAGGCAGAGTTTCTGAGAGTCTGAAAATTAGTACTATAAACAATTGCGTCACTGAGTGGTTGTCAAGTTTGGAAGTCAGATTTACAAAGAGGTACTTTAATGTGGACCCGAATTTATTTAGCTGAAAAAAAATGCAGCGCATAAAAAAGTCTGATACATATAATTAGACATATTTCTTAAAACTACTGCCAAGTTTCTGTAAAGCCTAAGCTACTAGGCTTTTGATCTAGGGATAGCCCATCAATTATATCTCCTGTGACTGTTAGGTAGATAAGAGAGACTTCAACATAGCTATCAGTCAATCTATCTACCTATCTATCTATTAAAATGTAAGGAAAGTCCTGAACACAGAATGATTTGCAACCATATGTTAGTGCATATGTGTAATAACTCTTGTTATATACTGTATTTTGTCTATGCCGACCCTTAACTGTAGTTACAGTTGACATGTGTTTGTAGCTTAGTTTAAAATTATTTTTAGGTTCTGATCCAATGTAGTGAGAATGGAAAATGGTACATTCAAATGAGCTGCTGGAATGTTCTGAATTCATTTAATGGATTATCAGAAACAAGGGGTTTCACAACCCTATACACTTGGTCTCATTATTTGTTTGGTTTATGCTGACATTTGCAAACAATGCCTGTTTTTTCCTTCTTTTTCTTCTTTATACTTCAGACAGGCACCACAAGGGTTTCCATATCAGTCTGATATAAAGTACTGAAGAAAGCATCTTATGTAATGTGTCACAACATTTTTTTCTTTTCAGTGAAGCAAGCAGCTTTGGGAATGTTAAAAGATTTCTCTCTTTGATTGCCTGCAGCAGAAAGTTAATGCAATCATTGTCTGCCATGGCTGTCTCAGAAATCTAAAGGAAAAGACACCATACTTTCTGTGATTGGCACAGATGTCTGATGTCAGAAACAAATTGCTCCTAGAAGGCCTGTGAGGTCAGTATTCCCAGTTTAGATGGTCTGTTGCAACACTTTCCCAGAGGTTATGCAAATTGTCTCCTTTAGAAACCACACAAGTTTATTTTGAATTCTGTATGTTGATCACCTCAAAAAGTCTCTGCCTTTTCCTGGTCCCAGGGAGGTAACTCTACAAAGTCACTATCAATTGTGTTTCTTTTTTTCCTTCATTAGATGTCATTTACACTATTACGCTCCTATTTGGGAGTTGGGGTTGGGAGGGTGGCTTAATGGCTAAGGTGTTTGCCTTACAAACATAAGGTGCAGGGTTTGAGTCTCATAAGGGATAATTGGCTAGGCTTAAAATGGCTCACAAAGGCAATTAGCTTAGTACTGAACTATGAACCTATTTATCCCCGCATGGATGGCTAAGCGTCAGGTACACTGTGTTACTTCCTGCTAATGCACCTGAGCAGTTAGAGAGGATGTGCATGATGTCCACGAGCACTGACAGGCATTAAGGCACATCAGGTGCCGAATACCCTTCTCATGTCTACAACTGCAGAATCCTAGTAAACATACCAGTGGAACCTCTGGCCTTGGATGGATGGCTTGGCATTGCCACTGTCACAGATTCATAGGATTCATAGGTTAGTACTAAGCTAACTGCCCTTATGAGACATTTTAAGCCTAGCCAATTATCCCTTGTGAGACTCAAACCCTGCACCTTGTGTTTGTAAGGCAAACGCCTTAACCATTAGGCCACCCTCCCAACCCCTTTAGATTTCTGAGACTGGTGAAGCTGAAGATGGTAACTAATAAAGAGCTAAGGGAATTAATTTTGGAGGAAGAGGGCAAGAGTTAAGAAGGATGAGGGCAAGAGTTAAGAAGGATAAGCTGATTCTCCTCATAGAACAAGATGGCTCAGGATTACCTGATTTGACGGGATAATTTAGAGCCATGCAGTTCAGGCTTATATACATAAAACAAACAGAAAATGATATAAATAAAGTGGAAAGAGACAATGCAGAAATTGGGGGGGGGTTTCAAGAAATAAGGAGAGAGTATGATTTTGGATGCAAGTCCTTAAGGAGAATAACAACAACATACATACTATTATTATTTGGATTGCAGGTTGCAGACTTACCTTCTGAAGAAATGTGTGCTATCAAAGTATAGGCAAAGATAAAGAGATAGGGGGAGTGCTAAGTGAAAGATCAGCTCTGGCAGCGATTTGAGTTGAGTCTAGAAGAAAAGCTGCTGTTAAAAGGGCATAGTCAAGTAAGGTAAGGCATGTACACATTGTGTGATAACTATTAATAAAATCCAAAGAGTTTGGAAAAGACTGGGAGGAATGACTGGAAAAAGCAAGTTACAAAGGACTTATGTATGACTCCCGTATCTGCAATAAAGTCCAGAAAGTTTAGGATTTTTGCTCAGAAGTGTTTGTTTAGGTATTTTTATACTCCAGTCAGACATCAGATGATTTTCCCTAGGATAGTTAGCAAATGCTGGAGATGTGATGGGGAAGAGAAAGAAAATTGGGAGCACTTTTATGGAGTATAATATTTTTAATAGCCCCCTGCAAAGTACTTTGTTAAAATATGTAGCACAATCCCAGCAATAACCTCCAAAGGTCCTCACCACTAAAGCACAATAGCAGGAACAACGTCAAAGAACCAAAGATGAGGACCACCACGATTATGCAGCAAACACAGTTCTTCTTTATTTGGTATAAAACAAGAGAGATGAGCGCTTTCACGTACAAACAGTACGCTTCTTCAGATCTATTCTCTTAAGGCTAAAACAGAGCTTATATAGTGCATTAAATTGATATGATTACTATGCCTATAAATTAATTAATCAATCAGCATCCTGATTCATTTCCTAAGACACAAGTCAGCTGTTGCTTTACATAGTAACTGTTACTAGCAAAACAAACACAAACACAAAAGCACTTGTCATTTCTACGAAGAAGAACATTTTGTATGTGTATCTAACGAGCTCACTCTAAAACATTTAAAAGCATTTAAAATCAACTTACATTGATGAACATAAATCATGTATTTATATATACTAATATGTGTATAAAAACAATATCTGGAGATATAAAAAATATATAATAATGAGACATGTATATATGTACGTAAAAGCTGATGACCTAAAGGGTCTATACATTCCTGGTATTAACATTTAACCCAAAGAATCTCAGTTGCTATAATACTATATCCTAACTTAAAAAAGATGTATACTGTGGAATAATGTATATAGTGCATTGTGTCATCATGAAACAGCACTTTTACTACTAGAGAAATATATATCGCTGTGAATCGTATAGCTAATAAACTAAAAAATAACACTGCTTATATTAAGCTAAAACTGCAACTTGACCTAATTAATCTATGTGCGTACTTGTTTTGAAATCGTGACCTCAAACATATACTACATGTATAAGTAAATTTTATGATGAAACGGAAACTCTCTGTGGCTTATCAATGTCCATCAAGAAACAAGAATATAAAGAATATAAA
Organism: Protopterus annectens; assembly: GCF_019279795.1. Classification (NCBI taxonomy): domain Eukaryota; kingdom Metazoa; phylum Chordata; order Ceratodontiformes; family Protopteridae; genus Protopterus; species Protopterus annectens. The sequence goes on along the minus strand of NC_056750.1, from coordinate 783,915,676 downwards.
TAATATAAATATGTGTCTAAAAGGGGCAAGGTCCTGAAGGGACCATATAAGTGTGGCTGTAACAACCGTCAACTTTAGCGTTTCATTTTCATTCTAACGCAATTCAGATGGTAGAGACTGTTATGTTTTCATATATGGTGTTATCTACTACTAATATATAAATATCCATAAATTGTCTATAATATAAATGTGCAAAATAGCATTTCATGTTTCAAATAGGCTCAAGTTAAAAAATATATAAAAACTGTTTAAAAACATAAAACGTAGATATAAAACTGACATGGAATATTATATAACTATATATATATAATTAAATAAATAAATAAATGAATAAATATATATCGATAAATATAATTTCATAAATGATCAAATACAAATATAAATATCTGCTATTATGCCTATATATATGACATCTATATTAATATCTATAAAAAATCTTATGACTAATGTATATACAATGATCATAATAAAATGTATTATAAACTTATATACTATGACAAGATATTAAGAACATAGTATATAGACAAAAAATAAAACATGGAAGATGAAACCAAAGGGAATCAAATATGTACTATTGATACATATATGTCATAATCAATTATTATAAATCAATACTTACAATCTAAAAGTAACTATATGACTTTTAAAACACAATTATATATATATACATATTAGTTGTATATATAATAACAGTTGATGTACCTAGGAATTAAACTTCATTGATGTATATATAAAAATGTTTTATAAAGATGTGTATATATATAAAAATATAAAAATATAAAAAAAGGGGGGTGTGTTATTTTAAGCTTCTTTTTTTAAGGACTGATCTCACACTAATATATTGATTTAAGCCTGGAGTGTAATGTGCTTTAAATTTCAGAATCCATTGCAGCTCAATACTTGCTAGTTCATTAAAAACATCTCCTTTCCTATTGCTTGGATTTACTGGTTGTAATGTTCTAAATCTAAAGCTGTGTTCTGGATTATTCAATATATGTTTAGTTAGAGCATTCTTCTGATCTTTTCTCCTGATATCATAAATATGATTGTAGATGCGTTCCTTCAAGGATCTTGTTGTCATCCCAATATAGAACGCATCACAATCCAGGCAATTAGCTAAATATATCAAATTTGAACTAGTGCAAGTCGATCTAAAATTAGGTTTAAAGCTGATATTTAGTTGGGGATGTGTGAACTCTATGTCTTCTGAAATATAACCACACATATTACACTTTTTACACGGATAAGTACCTATCTCATTAAGTCTAATCAATTCACCTTTTATGTCGCTCTGTATCCTGTCATATGTCCTATAAGTCTCATAATTTTGTTTTTCAATACATAGCAATCTTTTAAGATTCTTACTATTAGTATATACAAAACTGGGTTTAATTCCTATTATCTCCTTCACTTCATCATTAGTAAGTAAAATACACCAGTTCTTGCGTATGACATTAGTGATATTCCTGTTGTCACTAGTATATCTAGTTTGAAAAGGTACCACTTCCTTGTGTAGCTTAGATCTAATATGTATCTGTTGGGACTTCTTCCTCTGTATAAAGGGGGTGGGAGTAGATCCAGATGATGATTTCCCCTGCTGGATCAGTTCACTGTCATAGTTCCTCTCTATGAACATGTCTTCTAATTTCGATATTTGTTCCATTCTATCATCCTGGTCCTTACATAATTTGTTGAGTCTTATGTGTTGGCCCTTAACAATGTTATGAAATATGTGTCTGGGGTGCATGCTGCTGTATTCCAATAGTGTATTCTTCCAACAAGATTTCCTGTAGATGGTATGACCTAGTTTACCATTATCATCCTTGGTGATGGTAATGTCTAGAAAGTTAATTTATGTGGTAGAATATTCAAAAGTGAATCTGAAAAAAGATGTTGTAGTTTCTAAATATTCCACTAGGTCTAGAAACTCTTGTATAGTGCCATCCCAAAAAATAATGATGTCATCTATGAATCTCTTATATAGCAGCATTTTATCAAAGTTAGCATGATTGAACAAGTGCATACATTCCCAGTAGTAGACAACAAGATTCGCATAGGTATTTGCACAGGGAGTGCCCATAGCCACTCCCCATTGTTGCAAAAATAACTTCTTGTCGTACAAAAATACATTGTTATTTAATATGAGGTCTAAGATAGCATTCAATAGGATCTTTTCATTATTATTGAATTTGTCTGTACTTTGTAAGATATGTCTGATGGCATCTAAGCCATAACTGTTAGGAATGGATGTGAAAAGGTTTCTCATGTCCATAGTGATTAAGATGCTATCTTTAGGGATGCCTCCTTCAAAGTTGGCCAATACCTCTAATAGTTGGTATGTATCTTTTAATATAGAATTTATCTCATTAATAATGGGCCTTAGCTTCTTTTCAATATAAACTGACATAGTTTCAGTAACCCACCCATCTCCTACTACTATGGGTCGTAGTGGTGGTGGTATTGTCCCTTTGTGTATTTTTGGCAACCCTTTTATGTAAGGAATCTTGGGTTGCTCTATCAAAAAATATTGGTATATTTCTTGGTCTATTTGCCTGCACATTAGAAAATCATATAGTTCCTGATGTACTGAAAAAATGACTCTAGTTAAATCATTTGTGTGGATTTCTTTGTAAGTGTCAGTTTCTCTGAGCATAGTCAGCATCAATGTATTGTAAGTAATGTAGTCTAAAACTACTATTCCACCCCCTTTATCTGCAGGCTTTATAACTATTTCCTTATCATGTTGAAGCGCATAGAGTGATTCCCATTCAGAATGTGACAGATTAGTGTACAGATTTCCCTTTTTTTCATTGTTAAAATATCTATAAAAATCTACTTCACAAGCCTTAATGAAACATTCTGTGACTGGTGTTTGCGATGGAGTAAAAACACTTTTCCTCTTAAAATTAGTATTGTTTTCTTGACTAACATCATTATATTGCACTTTGTTTTTAAACATACATTTCAAATTTATCTTACGAACAAAAAGCCGCAGGTCAGTTAGTATTTCGCTTATGTTACTGACCTGGGCAGGAATAAAGGAAAGTCCTTTATTCAGTAGTCTATAATCAGTCTCTGTTAACATCCGTTGCGATAAGTTAAACACTAAGTCCTCTGTTCTCTTCTTCGATTCCTGTTGCTCGATGCCATTTCTTCTCGAATACTTTCTCTTGGTGCGACCTCTGCTCCTTGATCTGCTCTGAAAATTCCTTGAAACTTCAGCGGAAGAGGTAAAACCCTCTAAATTCCCCTGTTTAATTTTGGGCTTAGCACCTTGTGTATTCACTCCCTGTTGAGCGAGGGCTTGTTGATTACATGGGGGAGTGTCTCTTATTTCATGATTCTGTGTGTGCGTCAAGGAAGTAGATGCCACGGGGGTTACAGTCGTAGCGGCTGAATTCCTTAAGGTAGAATTAATACTCGTTACTGCTGAGGCATAGCTCTGATTTAAAAAATGTTCTTGGTTATGATCAGTGCTTGTAGGAAACACATTCTGATTCACATCAGTTTCTCTATATCTTGGCCAAGAAAAGACATGGTTATTTGCAAAATCCATGTGATCCCTGTGTAACTTTCGTGTCTTTATTTGTTGCAGTTTGTCACCATATGAAAAGAGTTGATTAAGCATACTGTCTAATCTCTGTTGGAAGGGTTCCTCCTTAAAATTCTCCATAATGTCTTTGCTTAAGGATTCAGCTCGTAAATTAAGGTCTTTCTCTATCGGTAGAAAATGTTCTAGTAACAGCTTTATATAATTAAACCCTAGATCAAGGTTTAGTTGCTGCCACTTACGAAGTAGCTCAGGGTGAGTTTCACCATACGAGGGCATAACCAACACCCTCATCCCTCTGGGAATTAATTTGAAGTGTAGACACGCTTCTAAATGGCGCCTTTGCCAAATAAGTCTATACAGTTTATACATTGTATTTTCTAATTCTCTCAGGGTAACATTAAAATCTTTCATTTTGTCAATGTTACCTTTTTCAGTATTGGATGTCACAGTCGTCTGTTCCATATTGATGTTTAACAGTGGGTTCTCTTTAGATTCCAGTAAGCTGTTCCATTGCCTTTTCCCACTTAGTTTATTCGGTACATATTCCAAATCTATTGCAATTAATGTTACCCTGAGAGAATTAGAAAATACAATGTATAAACTGTATAGACTTATTTGGCAAAGGCGCCATTTAGAAGCGTGTCTACACTTCAAATTAATTCCCAGAGGGATGAGGGTGTTGGTTATGCCCTCGTATGGTGAAACTCACCCTGAGCTACTTCGTAAGTGGCAGCAACTAAACCTTGATCTAGGGTTTAATTATATAAAGCTGTTACTAGAACATTTTCTACCGATAGAGAAAGACCTTAATTTACGAGCTGAATCCTTAAGCAAAGACATTATGGAGAATTTTAAGGAGGAACCCTTCCAACAGAGATTAGACAGTATGCTTAATCAACTCTTTTCATATGGTGACAAACTGCAACAAATAAAGACACGAAGTTACAGATCACATGGATTTTGCAAATAACCATGTCTTTTCTTGGCCAAGATATAGAGAAACTGATGTGAATCAGAATGTGTTTCCTACAAGCACTGATCATAACCAAGAACATTTTTTAAATCAGAGCTATGCCTCAGCAGTAACGAGTATTAATTCTACCTTAAGGAATTCAGCCGCTACGACTGTAACCCCCGTGGCATCTACTTCCTTGACGCACACACAGAATCATGAAATAAGAGACACTCCCCCATGTAATCAACAAGCCCTCGCTCAACAGGGAGTGAATACACAAGGTGCTAAGCCCAAAATTAAACAGGGGAATTTAGAGGGTTTTTTACCTCTTCCGCTGAAGTTTCGGCGGAATTTTCAGAGCAGATCAAGGAGCAGAGGTCGCACCAAGAGAAAGTATTCGGGAGAAGAAATGGCATCGAGCAACAGGAATCGAAGAAGAGAACAGAGGACTTAGTGTTTAACTTATCGCAACGGATGTTAACAGAGACTGATTATAGACTACTGAATAAAGGACTTTCCTTTATTCCTGCCCAGGTCAGTAACATAAGCGAAATACTAACTGACCTGCGGCTTTTTGTTCGTAAGATAAATTTGAAATGTATGTTTAAAAACAAAGTGCAATATAATGATGTTAGTCAAGAAAACAATACTAATTTTAAGAGGAAAAGTGTTTTTACTCCATCGCAAACACCAGTCACAGAATGTTTCATTAAGGCTTGTGAAGTAGATTTTTATAGATATTTTAACAATGAAAAAAAGGGAAATCTGTACACTAATCTGTCACATTCTGAATGGGAATCACTCTATGGCGCTTCAACATGATAAGGAAATAGTTATAAAGCCTGCAGATAAAGGGGGTGGAATAGTAGTTTTAGACTACATTACTTACAATACATTGATGCTGACTATGCTCAGAGAAACTGACACTTACAAAGAAATCCATACAAATGATTTAACTAGAGTCATTTTTTCAGTACATCAGGAACTACATGATTTCCTAATGTGCAGACAAATAGACCAAGAAATATATCAATATTTTTGATAGAGCAACGCGATTCCTTACATAAAGGGTTGCCAAAAATACACAAAGGGACAATACCACCACCACTACGACCCATAGTAGTAGGAGATGGGTGGGTTACGGAAACTATGTCAGTTTACATTGAAAAGAAGCTAAGGCCCATTATTAATGAGATAAATTCTATCTTAAAAGATACATACCAACTATTAGAGGTATTGGCCAACTTTGAAGGAGACATCCCTAAAGATAGCATCTTAATCACTATGGACATGAGAAACCTTTTCACATCCATTCCTAACAGTTATGGCTTAGATGCCATCAGACATATCTTACAAAGTACAGACAAATTCAATAATAATGAAAAGATCCTATTGAATGTTATCTTAGACCTCATATTAAATAACAATGTATTTTTGTACGACAAGAAGTTATTTTTGCAACAATGGGGAGTGGCTATGGGCACTCCCTGTGCAAATACCTATGCGAATCTTGTTGTCTACTACTGGGAACGTATGCACTTGTTCAATCATGCTAACTTTGATAAAATGCTGCTATATAAGAGATTCGTAGATGACATCATTATTTTTTGGGATGGCACTATACTAGAGTTTCTAGACCTAGTGGAATATTTAGAAACTACAACATCTTTTTTCAGATTCACTTTTGAATATTCTACCACAGAAATTAACTTTCTAGACATTACCATCACCAAGGATGATAATGGTAAACTAGGTCATACCATCTACAGGAAATCTTGTTGGAAGAATACACTATTGGAATACAGCAGCATGCACCCCAGACACATATTTCATAACATTGTTAAGGGCCAACACATAAGACTCAACAAATTATGTAAGGACCAGGATGATAGAATGGAACAAATATCGAAATTAGAAGACATGTTCATAGAGAGGAACTATGACAGTGAACTGATCCAGCAGGGGAAATCATCATCTGGATCTACTCCCACCCCCTTTATACAGAGGAAGAAGTCCCAACAGATACATATTAGATCTAAGCTACACAAGGAAGTGGTACCTTTTCAAACTAGATATACTAGTGACAACAGGAATATCACTAATGTCATACGCAAGAACTGGTGTATTTTACTTACTAATGATGAAGTGAAGGAGATAATAGGAATTAAACCCAGTTTTGTATATACTAATAGTAAGAATCTTAAAAGATTGCTATGTATTGAAAAACAAAATTATGAGACTTATAGGACATATGACAGGATACAGAGCGACAAAAGGTGAATTGATTAGACTTAATGAGATAGGTACTTATCCATGTAAAAAGTGTAATATGTGTGGTTATATTTCAGAAGACATAGAGTTCACACATCCCCAACTAAATATCAGCTTTAAACCTAATTTTAGATCGACTTGCACTAGTTCAAATTTGATATATTTAGCTAATTGCCTGGATTGTGATGCGTTCTATATTGGGATGACAACAAGATCCTTGAAGGAACGCATCTACAATCATATTTATGATATCAGGAGAAAAGATCAGAAGAATGCTCTAACTAAACATATATTGAATAATCCAGAACACAGCTTTAGATTTAGAACATTACAACCAGTAAATCCAAGCAATAGGAAAGGAGATGTTTTTAATGAACTAGCAAGTATTGAGCTGCAATGGATTCTGAAATTTAAAGCACATTACACTCCAGGCTTAAATCAATATATTAGTGTGAGATCAGTCCTTAAAAAAGAAGCTTAAAATAACACCCCCCCCCTTTGTTTTATATTTTTATATTTTTATATATATACACATCTTTATAAAACATTTTTATATATACATCAATGAAGTTTAATTCCTAGGTACATCAACTGTTATTATATATACAACTAATATATATATATATAATTGTGTTTTAAAAGTCATATAGTTACTTTTAGATTGTAAGTATTGATTTAGAATAATTGATTATGACATATATGTATCAATAGTACATATTTGATTCCCTTTGGTTTCATCTTCCATGTTTTATTTTTTGTCTATATACTATGTTCTTAATATCTTGTCATAGTATATAAGTTTATAAATCATTTTATTATGATCATTGTATATACATTAGTCATAAGATTTTTTATAGATATTAATATAGATGTCATATATATAGGCATAATAGCAGATATTTATATTTGTATTTGATCATTTATGAAATTATATTTATCGATATATATTTATTCATTTATTTATTTATTTAATTATATATATATAGTTATATAATATTCCATGTCAGTTTTATATCTACGTTTTATGTTTTTAAACAGTTTTTATATATTTTTTAACTTGAGCCTATTTGAAACATGAAATGCTATTTTGCACATTTATATTATAGACAATTTATGGATATTTATATATTAGTAGTAGATAACACCATATATGAAAACATAACAGTCTCTACCATCTGAATTGCGTTAGAATGAAAATGAAACGCTAAAGTTGACGGTTGTTACAGCCACACTTATATGGTCCCTTCAGGACCTTGCCCCTTTTAGACACATATTTATATTATTTATATTCTTTATATTCTTGTTTCTTGACGGACATTGATAAGCCACAGAGAGTTTCCGTTTCATCATAAAATTTACTTATACATGTAGTATATGTTTGAGGTCACGATTTCAAAACAAGTACGCACATAGATTAATTAGGTCAAGTTGCAGTTTTAGCTTAATATAAGCAGTGTTATTTTTTAGTTTATTAGCTATACGATTCACAGCGATATATATTTCTCTAGTAGTAAAAGAGCTGTTTCATGATGACACAATGCACTATATACATTATTCCACAGTATACATCTTTTTTAAGTTAGGATATAGTATTATAGCAACTGAGATTCTTTGGGTTAAATGTTAATACCAGGAATGTATAGACCCTTTAGGTCATCAGCTTTTACGTACATATATACATGTCTCGTTATTATATATTTTTTATATCTCCAGATATTGTTTTTATACACATATTAGTATATATAAATACATGATTTATGTTCATCAATGTAAGTTGATTTTAAATGCTTTTAAATGTTTTAGAGTGAGCTTGTTAGATACACATACAAAATGTTCTTCTTCGTAGAAATGACAAGTGCTTTTGTGTTTGTGTTTGTTTTGCTAGTAACAGTTACTATGTAAAGCAACAGCTGTCTTGTGTCTTAGGAAATGAATCAGGATGCTGATTGATTAATTAATTTATAGGCATAGTAATCATATCAATTTAATGCACTATATAAGCTCTGTTTTAGCCTTAAGAGAATAGATCTGAAGAAGCGTACTGTTTGTACGTGAAAGCGCTCATCTCTCTTGTTTTATACCAAATAAAGAAGAACTGTTTTTGCTGCATAATCGTGGTGGTCCTCATCTTTGGTACTTTGTTAAAATGTTATGGGAACAAATGCTTATAACTAGGGAAATGATTATGAGTGATCTGATCTGAATTGCCTAGACATTGTAATGCCTTACTAAGTTTAATGGTCTTGGCTAACAAAAATAGGAACTACTAGAAAATGTCCAAAACCAATGAATATATGACATGCAAAAAAATAAAAACACTGCTAAAAACACGCAACATGTTGTGAAGGACCGGGATGGAAGACAATGACCAACAAATGTGTAAAAAATCAAATTTAATAGTCAGACACAACTGGAAAATGATGAATATCTCATACCACCACAAATATGGCACAGAACCATGCAGGAAGGACACTGATTGTGGATTGAACACTTTTGTCCCTCTACAATACTAGGGGACTACATCAGGATAAAGGAAGTTACATCATCAAACACACACACACACACACACACACACACACACACACACACACACACACACACACTCCATCCTTAATTACTTGGGAATTAAAAGAAACAAGTACAAATAATATATATATATGTATATATATATATATATATATATATATATATATATATATATATATATATATAATAGGATTCAATAAAACCACACAAAAAATTCAGTTATTGAACATGTTAAAAAAATTCATTCAAGGTATTCAATCTATTAAACTATAACAATGCTGCCCTAAGTTTTAGGACAGGAACATTTTAAACAAATTCATTTAAACTGGGCTGACCTGTTACCTGCAATCTAAGTTGTCAGAGCAATTCTGTATAATCTAATCTGGTTTCCCAAGCACTCATTCTGGGATTTGGGCAACCTTTTCCAAAATTCCAAATTTAAAATCTTTAAAAAATGGGAAGCTAAGGGAATGTTTACATAGAGCCTTACTCAAATTGGCTTTCCTGATGTCATAATGATGTTCATAAATATGTTTTCTAAGGGTTCTTTCTGTTATTCCCTCATACAAAGTAGGACAGCTTATGCATACAGTACTTCTCTGACTTTCGTTGAACTGGAATTGTGTTGTACTATGTGATGATATTAGGTAGTGCTATCTGTGCCAGGGAGAGGGTTACAGTATAGCGAGTGGACCCCTGAGGGAGGGCAAGAGGGTGAGGAAATACAGCAGTTGGTAGTGCCCAGAGCCTACCATCTGCCACTTCTCACCATAGCCCATGACATTCCTTTTGCAGGTCATATGGGCATAAAGCATACCAACAGACATATTATGCAGAATGTTTATTGGCCTGGGATTACAAGAGATGTAACAGAGTGTTGCAGGACCTGAGAGCAGTGCCAAAAGGTAGGTAAGGCAGAAGACAAGGTCAAAGCTCCTTTGATGTCTTTGCCTGTGATTGAAGAGCCATTTCAGAGGGTAGCTATGGTTATTGTGGGGCTTCTGAGCACCCCAAGTTCCACAGGGAAGAAGTATACCCTGGTGGTAGTAGATTATGCTACTAGATACCCTAAGGCAGTGGCTCTGTCCTCCATTGAGGCAGAGAAGGTGGCAAATGCTTTGTTAGAGATTTTCAGTAGGGTACATTTTCTGAGAAAAATACTGACAGAGGTGCCAATTTCATGTTAGACCTGCTGGCTTGCCTGTAGAAATGCTGTGGGGTGAAGCACCTAAAGACCACCCACTATCACCCCCAGACTAATGGTCTTGTGTAGAACTTAAACTCTACACTAAAGACCATGTTAAGGGCATTTGCAGACCAGTTTAAGAGAGAGTGGGACAAATATTTGCTCCACTGCTGTTTGCATAGAGAGAGGTACCCCAGGAATCCATGGGTTTTTCATCCTTTGAGTTGCTGTATGGGCATAGGGTGATGGGGCCTTTAGATTTGATTCATGATGAGTGGGAGGTAAGTGTGAATCCCACAAGGAGTATGTTGTGGCATATATCCTAAAACTCAGGACAAAGCTTAGGGAGCTCATGGGCTTGGCCGAGGAGAGCCTGGCAGGAGCCCAACTGCAGAAAAAGGTCCATTATGGCAGGAATGCTAGAGCCCAAGAGTATGCTGTGAGTCAGCAGGTTATGGTGGTCATCCCTGTCAGACACAATAAGTCGCAGGTATTCCAAAAACTTAAAGTGGCTTTAGGAGGACCCCCTATGTTAGCCAGTCTAGATTACAGCAAAGAATTTGTTGTGCAGGTGGATGCTTCAAACCATGGGGTGGGAGCTGTACTCAGTCAGGTTTCCTCAGAGGGGGGCAAGAGCTCTAGTTGTATATCTCAGTTGCAGATTCCAATGTGGGGAGGAATGTTATGCAGATGTAGAAAGAGAATGTCTAGCCATAGTATGGGCAATGCAGAAATTTCAGCCCTATCTGTATAAAAGGAAATTCCCTGTGGTTACAGACCACAATCCCTTAACATAGCTACATCGTGCCAACCAGCATGGTAAGTTATTAACGTGGAGCCCATGGTTGCAGGCATATCACATGACAGTGCAGCACTGTAGTGGGGTCAGCAATGCCAATGCAGATGGGCTCTCAAGACAGGGTATAGGTTAATGTGTTCCCAGACAGGCCCCTTTCTGTCAAGCGATGTGTTTCCAGGGTTAATTGAAAAACTAGCTTGAGTCTTTGTGCCAAAAAGAGTAGGGCAGTGCATATATAACATATGCCACCATACCATAGCTAGTTGGAGTTTTCTAAAGAATTTTATGTCATTTGACTATCACACTGATTTGTACAGATGCTTTGTTAAAAAGGTATTTGTAAAGTTGATATTTTAAAATTGTATCAACAGGAGGTTCTGCTGGATAGAAAAGAGATAATAAAAACCACCCTCCAAGTTCCATCATAGACTGGATACTAGTCTCCCATACAAACAAAATCATTCTCTCTGGCATCATCCCTGACAACTTCAGTGACCATTTCCCTGCATTCATCCATCGATCAACAAGCTCCATCCAACACCAACATGTCTACATTCAAACTCGTAACCTTAGCAACTTCAACCGCTTATTTTTTTCTAACATCTTTAAACAAATTAACTGGCAAATCTTAAACACTCTCCCTCTCGATAACGCTGCAGAACATTTTAACTCTATCTTCCTAAATACTCTTAACTCCCTAGCCCCTCTAAGAAACAAATGAATCAAAGCCAATTCTGCTCCCTGGCTCTCCAAAGAAACTAAACAAATTATGCGTCACAGAGACAAATACTGGAAGCTTTACCAGAAAAGTAAACTGTCCTCTAACTTGCTCCAATACACACAACTCCGCAATCAAGTAAAAAAACTTATTACTAAGGACAAAAAAAACTACTATAATAAACTTCAGTCCAACAACAACAACAACCCTAATCAATTCTAGAAATCAGTCAACTCCCTTCTCCATCCTGGATCTAGGAATAACCCCTGCCCTGATCCTAGTTTAACTGACAGTGAACTGTGCTCCCATTTCAACACCTTCTTTACTGAATCCATAGCTAAGCTAACCAAAACTTTCCCAAATAAAAATCCATCTAACTCCCACCACGCAACACCCAACAACCCAAATAACAATCCCCAAAATTTCCATCTCAAACCTGTATCCACTATTTTTATAAGAAAGCTTTTATCCAAATTAAAGCCTTGCTCGAATGCTCCAGACAACATACCTTCCTCCTTCCTCAAATGTGCAGCTGAAGGTATTGCTCTCCCAATCAGTATCCTGATTAATAGATCCTTAAATGAATCGTATGTGCCCAAACTCTGGCACTCAGCCTACATTCTTCCTCTACACAAAGGAGGAAAAAACACCTCTATTTCTAACTTCCACCCCATTGCCCTCCTCTCGCCAATATCTAAAATTCTAGAAAAATGTGTCCACCACCAACTTTTGCCTTACCTAATTCAGAATCACCTTCTAACCCCCACCCAGCACAGCTTCTTTCCTGGCCACAGTACCATCACTGCCCTACTATCCTTCCTAGAAACTGTCAATCAAGCTCGAGACTCTGGACTCATTGTATCCACAGTACTGCTAGATCTTTCTAAAGTCTTCGACACCATCTCCCATACACACCTTCTCCTTCATCTCGCCAACCTTAATCTCTCCCCCCCTAATACTCTATCCTGGTTCTCCAGCTACCTATCTGACAGATCTCAAGCTGTCAAATGGAAGAACTCCTCCTCTTCCTTCTTGCCTACACCTACTGGCATTCCTCAGGGATCCATCCTCGGACCCATGCTTTTCAACATCTTTATAAACAACCTTCACACCGTCATCCCTGGCACTACAGTCATCCAATACGCTGATGACTCTACCTTGGTCTGTGCCACCCCAACATGCCTGAACTACTGACTAAAACTCAAATAGCGCTTTCCACTACAGAGAACTGGACGCACCAAAACCACCTTTCCCTCAACTCCAATAAATCTAAAATACTAATCTTCCTCCCCTCCAAGGTTTTTTCCTTTGACAAAAACACTTTCAATGTCCTAAGCCAATCTAACACTGCTATAGAAGTAGTCCCCTCTGCAAAACTCCTTGGCATTACCATAGACGAACACCTTAAATTCGATCTTCATATTCAACATAACATAAAGAAAACCCATCAAAAGCTAGGTATGCTATATAGGAGCAATCAATTTCTTTCCAACTCCTCTAGGCATACCCTGGCTATCACCTACCTCCTACCTTCTCTTCTATATGGAGCCCCTCTCCTAACCAATCTGTCCACTTCCAACACCTCTAAACTTGAAGTTTGCTATAATAAGATCTCCAAATTTGCCACTAAATCCAAAACATCAACTCACCACTGCCTCTGCCTTCAATCTCTGAATTAGTTAGAACTCCCTAACCACCTAGACTATCTCCAACTAACCAGCGCTCACAAATTAATATTCTCCCCCAATAAATGCCCAGCCTTAAAGAACATTCTTCCCCCTTACATCCCAAACAGATCTCTGAGATCTGAACACCAAAACCTAATCTCCATTCACAAACTCAAACATCCCACCGGCCAGCTTCTACTCTCCTTCTCTCTAGGTAAAAAATGGAACTCTCTCCCTCGTTCACTTAGGACTATACCTAACACTGAATCCTTCAAAAAACAACTCTTCCTACACCTATCTTCCAAATGGAAATGCTCCTGCTTTCACCCTACATAACTCTTCCCACTAAGCTCTCCATACTCCTGCTCTACCATACTCTTAAGCTTATTCTAATTTCTCTAAAGAACCTGAACTAGCAGACTTTAAATAAACTCCAAGCTTGTAAATATTGTAAACTTATGTGTTTAGCTTTTTTAAACTGTCTCATGATGTATAGTACACTTACAGTTTTTTTGAATGTATGAATCTTACTCTTGTATTTCTTCTCTAACATTATGTAACCTTTTTTTTGTATTTTGTAACCTTTATTGTACTGTATTGAACATGGAGCATTTCTCCCCGGGCTTCCACTGAAAATGGGCACTTCTTGGCCCAGTGGACTTCCCTGGTAATCAAACTGAAAATAAATAAATAAATAAATAAAAATATTTTTTTATATCTCCTGTGATTGATTGAAACTCTGGTGTTTATTGTAACTAGATATTCAGTTTTCTCATGTTTTCTATTTTATTATTTATTATTAAATATTTCTGTATATTTCATTGTGGCTGATATTTTAAAGAATACTTTTACATCTTAAGAGTATTTATGCTTATTTTAGTGACTGCTCCTGAAAGCCTTGCTGCATTGGTCAAACTCTACCATTTGTATTAGCATTAATTTTACTCATTATAATTGGGTACCCTCGTAAGAGCCTTAGAGTAGCTGACTGATGGCAAGGTAATTATCTTATAGTCTGGGTAGAGGGAGCACAGCTGGTAAATCTGTGCCAGCCTTTCCCAGGGCTTTGTGTGTTTGTGTGTGTGGAAATCAAATATCCATGTGTGTATGTCAACTACTTGTAAAAGGGATATAGAGCTCCAAAGTGGTCAGTGTGGTCTTGTTTGGGGCCTGGAGAGAGCTAGAGAGTTCAAACCGAGGTCTGGAGTGTGGTCCCTGTGTGCTGTTAAGGGAAATTGTGCTTGGTACAGAGAGCTGCATCTGAAAATACTGTGTGTATCCATTTTTGTCCCTAGTGGCCATCCCTCACCAGTGTCAGTGGTGAGGATTGATGCTCTTTGATTACTGGCACAGAGTAGGGACTGTCAATTACTGTCATGGCTGTTTTGAACACTTTATTATCTTCTTTGGAAGGTATTATGTTTTTTAACATGGATGCCACCATGGAGCTACCATAACCTAAGAGTGGTTTGCATTTAATATTCCAACCTGCGGCCACTTCTGAACTGATATCCCTGACTAATTTGGGTGGATAGCCCATGCTAATAAACATATTTTCTAATTTCATCCTTTCATCCTGAAAGATTTCCCCAGTTGACACCATCCTGGCTAATCTAACAAACTGGCCTTTGACTACGCCCTTTTTTCTGGGAGTAGGGATGATGACTGCTGAAATGCAAGTTGCTATTACTAAACGTAGGTTTCCTAAAGATGTTTGAGAGAAAGCCTACATCAGTTTTTAAGATGGAAATGTCAAAATAATCAGTATATTCAAGACTAAAATTGGAAGTAAATTTAAAAAGGTTTGAAGTATTACGTAGGTACCTGACAAACTCCTTTAGTCTTTTTTATGCACCTGATCAAAGGATAAAAATATCTGAGATATAATTTACAATCAGTGAATGAAGAACATTGGAAAACATTTTTAACTCCCATGCATATAAAACTAAATTAGCATACATGGGTGCACAGAAGGTACCCAACGCAACACCTTTAATTTGTTTGTAGTATTCCCCCTCAAAGAAAATATAATTATTGTCCAAAACTAAATTCAGGTAGTCCATAATCAAAATCAATTCATTATTGGAAAGAAAATTTAAACCTAATATAGCTGCCTGAAACAAGTCAATTCCCTCCTTCTAGGGAATACAAATATATAGATCCACAACATCCACTGTGATAAAAAACACATCAGAACTCATGTGTTAATCTATTAAGAAAATCCCAAGTCATTAAGAAGATGTGAGGGAATTAGAAAAATTGGTTTTAATTTCCTGTCAATATAAATCACCAGTGGGTATGTTTTTGAATTTTGTGCTGCAACAATAGGCCTGTAATGTAATTACTAACATCCTTGTAGACCTTAGTAAGATCAAACATTGTAGGAATCATGGCCTTCATAACATATAATAAATTAAAGAAACCAGGTGCAATGGTAACTTCCTCCAAAAATATATCTATCCATCTATATGCTAACTTGATTTAAAGAGACTTGGGAGTAAGTATCAGTAGCTTGTAAAAGCCTCAACATACTACAAGAGTAATTAGAAGAATTAAGTATGACAGTTTCACCTCCTTTATTTGATTGGTAATACAAATAGACTTAGCCATGTTTTTGTAACAATTTTTCTTTTTCAGTTGGATTACTGACATAACCTTTATATTTGAACTGTTTAAAGTTGTAAAGATCAGCCTCACAGGCCCTTTCAAAGATTTGAATGAGGGGATGTAAAGCAGGATTGAACACACTCTTCTTTATGAATGAGGCATTAAAATGTCATGAATGACTGGCACTGATGGTGTTTGAATCCCACTACTACCAACCCAAATGTGAAAGATGGCACTACTATCATCTCCATGTCAAGGATAGGGTGGCACTGGGGTTGGGAGCTGAATCCTACCAATGACAAGTAGAATACCACCTGGGTATGTGAGAGGCAGGGGTTATAGTCCTTAGATCTGTCTACTGCCCCATATAAGTCTGATGGCTTCCAGAAGGATGTTCTGTCAAGTCACACCACTGATAGTGATCTGGTTTAGGTTAAGAAAGAAAAATGCACACAGATCTGATTCAATAACCAGGTCACTAAATGCAACAAGGCCCAAGAATCATAAGGGGACTATGTACTGCTGAGCTGGGTATTGATTTCTAAAACACATAACCAGACCAGGACTATAAACTGATCACTTACAGAGCTATGTTTCTGGCCTATCATTGCAGGCACCCATCTCACCATTCACTCAGTGAACCACTGCATCTTCTACTGCCCCATATTTATGGCAAATGCTTTGCAAAAAAAATATTTACACACACACACACACACACACACACACACACACACACACACACACACACACACACACACACACACACCTCAAAGGGAAGGCTGGTAGACTCCTAACAGCTTTCTTCCTGACATGGTAGTACTGTCACCTTTTGGGATATGGCCAGAGACCCAACACACCAGTTACCTGATTTAGCCAAATATAAGTTACAAAAATTAATATCTCACCAGCACTATGCTAATTGGAGGCAGAAACCCCAGCTTTGCAACCCTACAGTGCTAAATAATAATGACCATCAACTTAGAGACTAAATGACAATAATACATAAATGGTAAATACCAGACATAAGATCTTAAAATTGAATAAATAAATAAAACATTACTTAAACAATAAAAACTGTGTTGATATAGAATAAATATGCAGTGGTTAAAACAATGCACAGAGAATATAAAAATAACTAGTTAAAAAGAAAATCTTATCTATAGCCAGATATATTCCCTAACTGTCTCATTGAAGAAGTACTGTCCCTAAGTATTCTGAGTTAGAATTGTGAACCATCACAGATGTGTCACCAAGATCTCCCCTGCAAAGACTAGCTGCCTTTACAGTTCCAATATATACTCTAACTTGTTTATTTCCTACAGATCAGATGTAGTTACATGATATTACATTGCTTCTTTTTTAAATAAAACCAGTTTTTCCACCTTCACAAAGTAATGAATCTTAGTAATGACTAATTTACATTTCATTTACAAGTTTCATGTATTTCTCTTTTGCCTTTCATCTTTTTTTTTACTCATTAGCAGAGGATGGGTCACAAGGTTGCACATATTTTTAACATAGGAAGCACACATATTGCAGATTTCACACAGCTTAAGTATAGCTTTACATGGTGTCAACATTCTGAAATGGGAAAGAAAAAATACATCATATTTTGTAATCATTTTTCTACTCTGGAACCATAATTTGCCCATATACGAATTTTAAGCAAGTCTTCTGGTGGCAAATCTCAAGAAATGGAGATTTTACTGAGGATACAATCTTTTGTCACATTACCCTACTCCCTTTTTTGACATGCCATTCATGTTGCCATTAGCAGTGCCACTCCTATGTTGGAAAGGCCTGTTATAGGACTGCAAAGCTAAACCTTTCCATTCTGCTCAATTACCTTATATATATAACTTTTTCAGATACCAGACAATGTCTACACAGCTTACTATCAAAATCCCAAACACAGATGCTCTGCAGATAGTATATCGCATTGCAGATGGTCATTTGCCATGTTACTGACAGTCGGTAGTTCATATCAAAGAATGCCACTGTGCATTCGCTGATATGAAGTCAATCTAAGAGCTAGAGATTGTGGTGCAGTGCAGATTGGGACATTTGTCCCTTTCCTCACTGTAGTGCAATCTCAGAGTTGGAATATATAGTTAGTGGGGGTGTGGGGTGCGCAGCCTTCCACAGGGGGGTCATGATGTGAAGTGTAGGATTTATACTTACTTGAGCTCTATGCGGACATCACGTTTTATGTTCAGCACCATTGTCGAATCTGCTGAATTCATTCAGCAGAGCTGACATTTCACTTAAGTGAAATTTGTGATTCTGCCTTTACGTTTGAAGTTCCAGATGGATTTTTGTAATGACTTTCATCATTTTGATAGTAAACCATCTAGACAACTCTCCAATATTGCATAAGATTTATTCCTATGTTGAAGTCTATAGATCAAATATGCAATAGGGTGCTTTTCTCCCTCTGATGAAACCTAGCTAAGTATAGCCCCCATCATATAGTTTGAAACATCTGCCTGACAATAAATTATTAACTCTAACTAGAACTGGCTGGTGCAGAAAGTCCACTGAAAACATCCTTTAATGTATGATATACTTGCTCACAGTCTAGAGTCCAGAGCCCATGGAAGAGGAGGTAATAATGTCATGTCAGATTGTTTTAAATGACCAAGGTGATTTTAAATTATACAATTACATTTCCACTGAAGTTAATGGAGCTTGGGCTAACCTATTTGAACATGGTCTCACTTTTGTTCCTGTTTGGAGAGCCAGAAGAGATGAGCTTTTGATTCAATTTAACCTTTTTTGAGGAAACTCAATTGTGCTTTTTATTTTAAAAATAATGATAGGCAGGATATATATGGCACTATCAAGAGATCTAGTGTGTTTAGCCTCCCACCACACCCTATTGTGTCTTTGTTTGAAAAAAAATGTGTGAAAGTAATTTTAGGGCCTATTTAAAGTCCCCTGCTAGTTTACCTAGGGATTTGAATCTCAGCATGGATGAAAGACATTACTGGGGGAGATTATAAGAAAGAGACAAATCTGGATAATGAAACTGGATAAGGGTGGGGGCTTAGTGGCAATGGATGTGAATGATTACATCAACAAGAGGTTAAGTGTGTTATATTCTGAAGTTTACAAGGAAACGTCAATTAATCGGATGAACATAGCATATGGGGACATTGATTTAACTTTGCAAGAGATTCTGCTTAACCAACAGATAACACAAGAGGATTTTAATTTTGTTTCAGTCCATAACCCTGAGACCCCAACCATTTTGGCATCCCTAAAATACATAAAATTCTTATTGATCCCCTATGCATCCAATATTTGAAGCTATGGCTTCAAAGACCTTCTTTTTAGCTAAGTATATTGACAACTACACTAAAATTATTTTTAGTGGTAATATGTATATACTAAAAGACTCATGGGACTTCTTAACTAGAATTTCTAATGAACTTTTATTTGAGGAGTTGATACTTGTTAAGATCGATGTTCAAAATCTATGTTTGGTCATTCCTCATGATATTGGAATGGATTGGTTTTATGAATAGTTGTGTTTTTATACTGATATAGATAAAGGTAAAGCTGACATCCTTAGGGCTTTTATGGCTATTGTGCTTGAGAACAACTATCTGATATTTGAGAACCAATTTTTCAGGCAGAGGACGGGAGTAGCAATGGGTGTAGTTTGTGCCCCTATGTTCGCCAACGCAGTTCTCTCATTTTGGGAATTGAACTGTGTGGTCATCTCTGAGTTTAAGGGATCATTGGTCTTTTTTTTTTTTCTGGAAGGACAGTGAAGAGAGGCTAAATAAATTCTATGATTATTTGCACTCTACCACTGACTTACTTAGGTTTACAATGGATGTTCAAGGGGATCTGTTAACATTTTTGGATCTTACCATATAAATTAACAAGGATAACAAATGTTTTGTATCAACAAGTATTCATAAGCCAACTTATATTAATTATTCTCCACTTTGACAGCATGCATTCTGTGCATCAGAAAAAAGCCCTAGTTAAAGGACAATACGTTAGACTGGCCAGGAGGATTACTGATGATGTGGTGTTTATGCTTTTGAGTGAAAATTGTTTAAGAGGTTAAAATGAGGCAATATCCGAAAGCCTTCTTGACAAACATCTTTAATGAGGTAAAAAGAAAAAGGAGGGTGGGCCATTTTGTCCCACTATTAGGAAAGGAACTACAATTTTGTCTAGTCAAGTGAGGGAGGTAGATACTACCCAAATGTTTAGTAAGGCTCTTGTTTTAACTTTTAATGCAAATTTTTATGACCTGAGATCTGTAATAGAAGCAAACTGGAAAATCTTTGGGGTAGACCAGCAATAGTTTGGAGGCTGTAGGTGAGACGCCTGTCATAGTGTATAAAAAGGATTTGTGTTTTAAAATGTTATTGGAGGACCCTGTTACGGATGATTGAGTATGCAGAATGGTTAAGTGTGGCCATTGTGCACAGTGACCCTACATTGCTGAGGGTTCTACCCTGATGGTTGAAAGATATGGGGAGAATAAACTGCACCATAGGTATTACTGTGGCAGTAAGTGGTGATTTGTTTTGCTCAATGTAAATGTTGTACTGCATTCTACATAGGTAAGATGAAGTTAAGTCTTAGGAAGAGGATTAATCAACATAGCTATGATATAACTAGGAAGGGTGGTAGGAATGCTTTATATAAACATCTGGTACAAAATCCTGACCACAGCTTTAAATTTATTGCTATTGACCAAGTTAACTTGGGTCAAAGGGGTGGACCACATGAAGGTTTTTTAGAATTCCTGGAGTTTAACTGGCAAATAAGAACTAATGCCACTAAATACCCAGATTTGAATGAAACCACTTCATTTAGTGTATTAAAATTAAAAGCTACTTACTTTGTTTAGTATTATATGAGTTTATGAATATTTTTAAAGATTGTCAAGGTGAAAAACAAATCTGTCTGCTCTATCTCAAATATAATTTTGGTCTTTTATCTTTTAACGTATGTTTTTAAGGGTTAATTGATCAATTGATCAATTTATTATGGGGAGGGGTTAAAATGTATGTATATAAGGCTGGAGAGGATGTGGTTTTATATTCTTAAGAAGTCCAGAAAATAAAGGGACTTCTTCCTCTTCTTTCAGCTGCTCCTTTTATGGGTCGCCACAGCAAATCAACTGTTTCCATTTCTTCCTGTCCTCTGCATCTTGCTCTGTCGCACCAAACACCCGCATGTCCTCTCTCACCATATCCATAAACCTTATTTTAGGCCTTCCTCTTTTCCTGTTACTTGGCAGCTTCATCCTTAGCATCTTTTTCCCAATATACTCTGCATCCCTTCTCAGCACATGTCCAAACCAACATAATCTTGCCTCTCTGGCTTTGTCTCCAAACCTTCCAACCTGGGCTGACCCTCTAATATACCTATTCCAAATCCTGTCCATCCTCATCACGCCCAGTGCAAATCTTAACATCTTCAGCTCTGCCACGTCAAGCTCTGATTCCTACCTTTTTGTCAATGCCATTGTCTCCAACCCATATAACATAGCTGGTCTCACTACCCTCTTGTAGACCTTCCCTTTCACTCTTACTGGTACTCGTCTGTCACAAATCACTCCCGACACTCTTCTCCACCCATTTCATCCTGCCTGTACTCTGTTCTTCACCTCTCTTTCACACTCACTATTAGTCTGAACTGTTGATCCCAAGTATTTAAACTCATCCACCTTCACCACCTCTACTCCCTGCATCCTCACCATTCCTCTATCCTCCCTCTCATTCACACACATATATTATGTCTTAGTCCTGCTGACCTTCATTCCTCTTCTCTCTAGAGCATATCTCCACCTCTCCAGGGTCTCCTCCACCTGTTCCCTACTCTCACTACAGATCACAATGTCATCTGCAAACATCATAGTCCATGGGGGCTCCTGTCTGATCTCGTCTGTCAAGCTGTCCATCACCACTGCAAATAAGAAAGGGCTCAGAGCTGATCCTTGATGTCATCCCACCTCCACCTTAAATGCATCCGTCACTCCCACCACAGACCTCACCGCTGTCACACTACCCTCGTACATATCCTGTACCACTCTTACATACTTCTCTGACACTCCCGACCTCCTCATACAATACCACAACTCCTCTCTAGGCTGCCTGACAGGGACAAAAGCACTTAATAAATATTACATTTTCAGCTCTGAAGTCTTTGCCTTCATTTGTGTTCAGTACCACTCCTATGGTGGAAAGTCCTGTTATAGGGCTGCAAAGCT
The DNA here is from genome assembly GCF_019279795.1 of Protopterus annectens. Classification (NCBI taxonomy): domain Eukaryota; kingdom Metazoa; phylum Chordata; order Ceratodontiformes; family Protopteridae; genus Protopterus; species Protopterus annectens. Next base: position 783,893,153 of record NC_056750.1, on the reverse strand, counting down.
AAATTCCATCTAAGAAGCTTTTCATTCTGCTCAATTACCTTATATATCACTACTTCAAAAGGTTGTATTCTGTAACCACAGTGAACTTTCAACCATACAGGTAGGGTTGTAACATTTGCAGATCCCAGACAATTTCTAGACACCTCTCTAAGACTGCATAAGATTCATTCCCTTGTTGAAGTCTATAGTTCAAATATACAATAGGGTGCATTTCACCCTCTGATGAAACCTAGCTAAGTATAGCCCACATCATATTGTTTGAAGCATCTGCCTGTCAATAAATTATTAACTATAACTAGGACTGGCTTTTGCAGAGAGTCCACTGAAAACTGAGAGGAACTGTCCCCTGTGGCAATTGTTCTATCTGCCCACTTGTTATTAATCATTTTAAAAATGTTAATGGGAATAATTTTTGTCCAAATCAAAAGTTTTCATGTAGAACTGTTGGTGTTGTCTATATTTTAAAATGTCCATGTGAGAAATACTATATAGGTGAAACAAAAACAATATTCAAATTAAGAGTCCAAGAACATGTGAGGGACATAAAAAATAATAATATAGATAGCCCTATAGCTGTTCATTTTTTAAATTATCATCAAAGTAAGTATAAAATGTTGAAATGTAGTATTTTGGAACATATTTGTGTAAATCCAGGAGAAATGGTTTTAATTAAGGACAAATTGCTGTATAAAGAGGCTCTGTTCATTTTAAAATTTGCCACTTTGTCTCCTAAGGAACTTAATATTGAACTTAATTGGAGATACTTAATTAATTAATTTTTGGGTAGGGTAATTATGTGTATATAAAAATGTATGTGGTTTTGTCAAGTGTATATACTCCTTGAAGGCATTTGCCGAATCGCTAGAGAGTGGAATACATTTATTTGCTGCTGTTTCTGTAGCCATTGTGGTTTCTTTTCTCCACTGAAAACTTCCTTTAATGCTTAATATACTTGCTCACAGGCCAGAGCCCAGGCAATCTTATCAGGTCTATCTTCCTGGTAAAGACTGTAATGTGAATGTCAACTGTACTACAATGAGGAACAGACTTCCTATATGACCTCTCTGCCCCTAAAAATGCCCTCATCTGTTTTTTGGTAGTAAGGGTGGGAAATGCTGGAATAGTTTTAACCTTGGCAGGTTTTGTTTTAATCTTTTTACCACCCACTATATGATTCAGATATTTCTGTCATACCACTTGATAATTATTCACATTAATGGCCAACCACCCCACTCTTTGAGTCTGTTTACCACCTTCCTGACATGTTCTGCCCATCACCTACTTTGCATGGTAAATGTCATCTAAGCAAGCAAGGGCATAATATCCACCTCCAGATATGCTGCAGTTATCAGCCTCTGGAAAGTCACTGGAACATCCTTTCTTTCAAAGAACATTTGTGTAAACTCATATAACCCACATAGGGTCACAAATGCTGACTTCCGTCTGGATGCTGGTATCAAAGGTACCTGCCAGTAACCCTTAGTCAAGTCAGTAGTGGTTAGATGCTAAGCCCTGCCCAGCTGCTCTAAATCTTTATCTGCCCTGGGCATGGCGTAAGCATCTGACTCTGTGGATGGGCCAGTTTTCCATAGTCCACACAGAGCCTGGTGCTGACATCTTTTTTTGACATTAGTCCAACAGTTGACACCCAGAGAGGGTTGGCCTCTTGGACTACTGCCAGTTTCAACATGTCATGATGTTTCTCTCTCAAGGTTTGCATAAATCTTTCAGACACCTTGTAAGGGGCTTGTTTGATAGATTTTTTGGGTCCTTTGTCCACATAGTGCTTTCTCAGATGGGTATGGCCTGGCTTATCAATAAACATATCCCCAAATTCTTGTAACACTGCTTTAAATTTCCTAAACCTAAATATATCTGCTGGTTTAGGGGTACGTCATCCACCAAGCTGTCATTACAAGCCTCTCCAAAGAGATCTACCACCAAATCTCCTTCTTCATTCTTTATGCCACCCACTACAGATAGTAAGCACCAGAACCTGTCTCTTATGATATGGCTTTATCATGTTAACTTGTTAGAGTTTGTACATCTGCATCCTACTGGCAATTGTGCCATATTGTTAACTTCACTCACTTTTTTCACAATGGCGAAAGAACCCTTCCAGAATGTCTGATGCTTGTTGTGCCTAACAGGAATAAACACCATCACCTAATGCTGGTAAGAATACTCTCTAGCTTTGGCTGTCCTGCCATAGTAGGCCTTTTGTTGCCATTGTACCTGTGTTAGGTGCTCCTAGGCCATCCCCACGAGCTCCATAAGCCTAGTCCTGAAATTTATAACATACTCCAAAAAAAATTCCTTGCTGAAATCACGATCACCATCCCGCTTATAAGTTCATAGCTGTATACTAGGCTAATGACTACTAGGGCCTTTATAAGCCTAGCCAAGCAACGTAAATATCTCCCACAATTTATATGTGTAAGATGTTTATAAAGGAGTGATTGTTGGTTACAACATGATTTACTGACTGCCTCTGTCCATCAGAGACTTGGGTGCTAGACCAGGGGTGAATGTTTCATTTTCAATCCAGTGATCTAAAATTATCTAAGTTATGCTTAAATAGGGTTAGGGAGGGACTTTGTTTCACATGGATGGGGAGCCTGTCCAGAGAAAGGGAATTCTCTGAGATACATATCTGTCTCTCCAACATGTCCTATTTATATTGCAGATAAACTTTAGGTCTTTAGATCTATTAGTTCTGATGCTGTTTGTTTTATGGATGCACAAAAGGTTCATCAGAGTTGGGTCCAGGGTTGCCTTGTATGCCAGGCACTTTTCCTAGTCCCTTTTGAACTGGTCCACAAATGTTCCTAACATGGTCTGTGGTGCAGAATTAAAGTTCTCTTCTAGACCATTTATCTGTGATAGCCATTAAATGCTTTAGCCAACACTTGCAAAAATATGCCAGCTAGTTTGACATAATGTTGGCAGCTCTATTTGTTAGTATTTCACTAGGAAAATCTACTCTGCTGAAAATTTCTAACAAAACATTTGCTACCTTCTCTGCTTTGATGGAAGATCAAGAAACTACCTTTGGATATCTGATGATGTAATCCACCACTACCAGGATATGTTTCTTACCTGTGAAACTTGACGTACTCAAATGTCCCACAATATCCATTGCTATCACCCCAGGTGGTTCCTTAATAAGAGAGAGAGGGCATCAAACAAACCTTCACCTTGTCTGTAATCATGCCAACCTTTTGACACTGCTCACATGTTCTGCAGTACCCTGTTATAGCTTTTGCAATCCCTGTCCAATACAAAATTCAGCTAAGCTGCCTTTTAGTATGCTTTGTGTCCATAAGGCCTGTAAAATGAATATTGTAGACTATGGCCATAAGTGTTTGTTGGGAGGGCCTGGGCACTACAAACTGCTACTCTCTCTCACCCTCCTTCAGGGGTCCATTCCTTGTACTACAACCCTTCCTCCTAGTATATGGACTCCCTCTACTCTTATATATATCTTGAGCCTCTTTGGTTACCTCCTTTGAGTCCTGTAAAGTACATTCCGAGAGCTGGCCCTGCCTTATCGCCTTCTTGGTGACCCTTTACAACTCCCCTTCCAAAGGATTACTGGTATCATCTGCTAGTGCTGCCTCTGGCTAACTGCTACCATCTACCTCTTCCTTTGATGATCCACCTTCAAAGGAAAGGCCAGTACCCTGCTGTGGCTCCATTCCTAATTCACTGCTACTGATCATCCTCCCCTCTCAAATAGCCACATTGCCAATTACAGGTGACAGCTGGGTCTGTCTTCCCCATGTGTTTGTCCTCATTCTTGGCTGTGTGCAATAGCCATGTGCATAAAGGTACTGTCAAAGTCATTCCCTTTTAGGACATTAGCAGAGTTAGCCTACAACACAGCTACCTGCCTTTTGCCTTGCCCCCTTCCCAATCAGATAAACTCTGGCCAGAGGTACCTGAAAAGATTTACTCCCAAAGCCCTAATTGTGTGGACTGTACAGGGAAGTAGTGCCTCTTTTGAACTATGCCAGGCTTATAGGTTCATAGGTTCATAGATTAGTACTAAGCTAACTGCCCTTGCGAGCCATTTTAAGCCTAGCCAATCATCCCTTGTGAGTCTCAAACCCTGCACCTTGTGTTTGTAAGGCAAACACATTAACCATTAGGCCACCCTCCCAGCTTAACTATATTTATGTCTAAGGCTATGTCACTCTTGGAAATTGCCTGTTTTCTTTCTACCAATCTAGTTTACCAACTTTAGTGATAATTATGTCCAACTATTGCCATTAGGCAACCAGTCACTGTTGTAGTGCTAGCTGCTAACTGTATGTGATACTTCCTGAGATCTTTGTTCTGCACTCTTCCTCAGTGGACATTGACACCTTACATGCCTCTTTTTATGTTATTTTATTTTATTTGAATTTGTTTTCCATGGTAGTTCTCTGATCTCAGTGGGCCAGTTTTAGTCTCAGCTTGGATGTACAAAATACATAATAAATAGAATGCAAGTAATACACTGAAAACAGAGTGCAATGCAATGCATTCATTTCAGTTAGTGAATTCATGTATATTTACAAGTTGAGGCAGTTTAAGTCACAGGAGTGAACATATTTTGTTATGTATTTACATATTTATAGATTGAACAGTGATAAAAGGAAGAAGTAAGTGAAAAAAGCGGGAGGAAAGTTTGAGGGAGTGGGGTCAAAGGGAAAAGGGAAGAGGCGCAGCTGGATGGATTTGTATACTTCTTTGTTGCTAAGTTTGTTTAATGTTGATATAAACTGGGAGAGATGTTATTACTTAATATTTTAGGTTATGTGTTTTGTGAGAAGGCATTTACATTTAGCTTGGCTATTTAAAAATATTTTAACCTGATCAAAAATGTAGGTAAATGGTTGGTTGTTTGAGGTGAAAAGGAAGAGTTATACCTGAAACATAACTCCAAAACCTCGGTATGTACCAGAAGTCATGGATCCCCCTTCTTTATGGAATCTACTGTGATGGCTTAGATTGTCCATCAAGGATAACTTTATACCCTTGTGCGGTGCTGGATACCATCCTTCTATGTTATTGCAATTGCTAGCTTGGTCCTCTTTTCTGCCCATCTCCTTAGCAGTGCTACACTTTTAGTCTGCCAAACCAATCCTCCTGTTTTCAGACAGAGTACTGGGCTTATTTTTTGACTGACGGATCTCTAAGCATTTCAAATGTGGCGATCCACTCACCCATCTGTAAAAATATAATGCTAATTTGCACAATTTGGACCTCTTCAAGAGGAACCTTGACGATTGGATGGGAGAAAGGAAATTCACCCCAGGGATCACGTCAGTCACCCTGCTAGACATGGGTCCAGGAAAGTAAATAATGTGGGAAGAAATAGCCAGGGAATTGTTATGGCTAGGCTTGTATAGGCCCTAGGGCTGATAGCCTAGTACCAACCTATGAACCTATGTTCAGTCACATTTTTATCTGTCTTTTCTATGCTCTGTAAATTTCTTTTGGTACATTTCAGGAGACATATTAAAGCACAATAAAACAATCAGCATCATTAAGTTTTGAAACTGCATGCATTTCTTTATCAGTAAGCAACAGAGTTAAAAACTACACCTACTGACATTGGTCAGCTTGGTGCTGATTATATCCCCTTTCAAATGCCCATGTAAAACTATCAAAATCAGCCTCCCGCTTTTTATTATAGAAACATTTTGTACTGACCTAGGCATCTAGGGTTTGGCTTCCCCTCTATATGATTCATTTATCTTTGATAAAGGATCAGCATCTCCTTTTCAATGTGGCACTGTTTTTTTTTTCTTTGCTACTTCCAGCTGCTACATTTTCTCAGCTGTGTTGAGCTACAGGCATCTCCTCTCCAGTGTCAGTAAATGTGATTCCAGTTCGAGTTTGAAGTTGGAAAGATATTGTTCTTTGTCTCCAGCTGACTCACATATGCTAGAAGGTCTGTGGGCAGAATTCTAGCTGCACAGAAAGTTGCTGTTTCCTCTCCGGACATATTGGCCTGCTGGCTTCTTTTATTCTACTCTCCCTAGTCAGCTGTGACACTGATATTTTAGTGATGTTGTCAGAAGATCTCCTTTCTGCCTGTTCTTAAACTAGTCCGACTAAAAAATAAAACAACTGCTGTGCAAACCCCTAACTCTCTGTATATTTTACCTCATGGCTTAGAGGGTGTACACTTGAATAAGTTCAATTCTAGTATCCCACCAATTGCCATAATGTGAGAGATAGACAAGCACTGTCTGCAAATATAACATGACTGGCATTGATGCAACTCTGAATTCTACCAGTACCAACCTACATATGACTGACAACACCACTGTCACCTGTACGTGAAGACCAGTCTATCACCAGAGGCGTGTTGAATTCAACACTGACAACCAGAATACAACCTGGGTATTTCAGGGACATGTGCTATGGTCCTAAGATCCACTCCACTGTAAAAAATTGGTCTGATGATTACCAGAGAGATGATATCTTGAGTCACACCACTGGTACCCAGCATGTTTAAGCAAAAAAAGGAAAGTGTACAGAAAACTCATTTGATAACCTAGTCACTAAATGTTACCTGGCCCCAAGACCATAAGGGAATATGCACTATCCTTAATTAAGAGGTTTTGGTACTTGGTCAGTGAGGATGAATGTATAGGTGAGTTCTTTCCATACCATATAACAATTTCTTTTAAAAAAGGAAAAAAATTAAGGGAGATATTAAACAACAATTGTTTACTCAATAAAACCTCTCATACCACTAGTGTGGGAACATTTAGATGTGGCTCCTGCAGCCTCTGTGATAGAGTGATTAATGTCAGGTCTATTAATAACATTAACCATACCCCCAGGCACTATTTTAATTGTAAATCTACTGGAGTTGTGTATGCACTTACTTGTAGTTGTAATAATATTTGGTATATTGGACAAACAAAAAGAATGGTTAGAGTTAGAATTTTAGAACATTTAAGGGACATTCGGAATTTAAATTTATCTAGCCCCGTTGCTAAACATTTTTTTGAAGTTCATGAGGGGAAGTCTGAAAGTTTAAAATATGGTGTTTTAGGTAAGCCTTTTACTTGTAGGGGTGATAACATTTCTGATAGGTTATTAGAGTTGGAAATTAGGATGATTTTGAAGTTTAATACCCTGAAACCTTTTGGTTTGAATTTAGAATTGGGCATTTGATGAAACTTAACCAGTCTATTTATTGATAGTATTTAAAGATAATTTATTATGTTTATTTTCATATCTAAATTTATTAACAACATTTTTATAATAATATATATAAAAATGTTCATATTTATTGAGATGTATATTCACTCAAAATGAAATTATTATAAGGTCACTTTAAAAAATATACATGTTTCTCCTTTTTTGGAATTAATTAGTAAATTGATTAATTGACTGTTTAATTATTTACTATAAAAACTGCTACTGTGTAGCAATTAGTTGTGATCCTTGAAGGCGAATTGCCGAGGTACCAGGTCGTTTACATTAAAGGAGAATTGGAGAAGTACCGGCTGTTTGGTGTGTTATTTGAATATGCACTATTGTTCTGGGTATGGGCTTCCAACATCCACATCCAGATTTGAACTACACACAAATACCTTACAGAGCAGAGTCTTTCTGACAGCAACCTAGGCCCTTGTTTCAACACTGTCTCTGTAACTACAGTGTCTTACAGTGCCCGATAACTACAGTAACTGCTTTGCAAAATAGTTATAATTTTCATACAAACACACACACACATGCACAATTCCTGAGGAATGATGATAGGATCCTCCTAGCTTTCTTCCTAGTACAGTAGTATCATCACCTCTCTGGATATGTACAGAGGCCACACAAACCAGTTATCTGACAATGCTTGATTTGCCAAATATAATTATAAATCTTTAGTCAAATATAATTATAATAATTAATGCCTCAGTGGTAGTATGCTCAAGCAATCTGATTAACTGGAGGCAGAAACCCCAGATTTGTTAATGTATAGTGCTAAATAATAAATACCACCATGAGATCTTAAAAGTGAATAACTAGAAATTTAGTCAAATAAATACGGTGATGTTGCAAATTAAATATCCAGTGGTCAAGGGAATGCACAAAAAATATGAAAATAACAGTAATAAAGAGAATTGTTATGGCTAGGCTTTTATAGGCCCTAGGGCTGATAGCCTAGTACCAACCTATGAAGAATATTTAAAGGAAAATCTGATTAACAGGTAAAAATACCCTAGTTACCTCTTACTGAACCAACCTGGGTAATTGCAGACCTATCAGCCTTAGAAAACTCATCTGCTAAACCATGGAATGAATTATAACCAAACTCATAAACTGAGATATCAAGAATCTTTTTCAACTTGACTCCAAACAGTTTGGATTTGTGAAGGGTATATCCTTTCTGTTTACTCGGACAAATGTATTTGAAAGGGTCCTTTAGGTTATAAATGATGGCCATGCAGTACAGGAGCATATCTTAACCTGATCAAAACCTTTAACACCATTTTCCTTGCTGGCATTATACAAAAACTAACTGATTAAAAACATCAAGCCATATGACCCATATGTGATAAGATAGATTAGAAACTGGCTGAAAGGCAAAACCCACAGTATATGAGTTGCAGTTGCCTCAGGACTGATCAGTGTGACATCACCTTTTTGGTATTTATTTCTCAGATCTCCAAACTGAGAGTCAAGCTCTCTTGCTAACAATGTTTGTGGATGACTACAAACTAGGGGATTGTTGTTAAGTCACGCAATGGTAATCAAACTCTCCAGAATGAACTCTCCCTAGTAAACCCCTGGTGGCCTAAAAATGGGCACAAACGTAATGTTAAAAAGTATAGCATTATCACTTTTGGTAGACAACTCCTTCCCTCATCATACTGTATAGACAACACACCATTTCAAAATAAGAATGTAGCCAGGTATTTAGGTAATTGAATTGATAGCTCCCTCTCTTTTGATAATCACATGACAGCAGTTGTCAAAAAATCCTTTTATTTATCCCAGCTAATTGTCAAAGTAGTATCATCATTTAAGGAGGTAAACTTGTTTCTTATAACTGACATTGACCAGGGCAATTATTGAGTGCAGTATTACCTTTGTGATGCATATCACTAAACACATCAAACAATTAGAAAGACCCCAGGGATTCCTGGAGCTACCAATAGAGTCTTGAATCTTTGTCCCTTTATTCAGCGGTCTACATCCTTTTGAGGGGGAGATCTTTGTCTTGCTAACCTCATCATTACCGACCTAGTTGTCCTGGACCTCTTGTTTCTCTGCAAGTCCAGTACTTCCAGTACTGCTAGAATCAGGGACCTAAATCTTCACCAAAAGATAAATAAAACATAGTGGACAGAGAGGTTTATAAATCAGGACATCCCAGACCTCTGGAATAAATTTTCACTGTCATAAATTACATTACTGGATAAGTAATCATAAATTTACTTTGGGACTGCCTGGCAGACAAAGGAGGTACAGCCTCTTTGAGTGTACTGGCAACGTGTGAATGGTCTTAAGACTCTGTAACCTTGAAATATCTATGAATCTATAGATAAACTGGCCAAGAATGCTGTAAGTTAGAAAAATTTATGTAATATACATACTGATTTCTGCATTCCCTTAAAGAAACTTATTGCATTTTATGGTAGTTTTTCTTCCTGACTCCAAACCTTTGTGTGACTTAATTACAGGCAATTAGGTCCTTCCCAAGAAAATGTTGAAAGTTGCACTAAGCATTTGAATTACACCTTTCATACATTTCTCTTTTTGACTTTAATATCTTTTTTTTTCATTCACAGAGAAAAGAACACAAGGGTACACATAATTTTGTGCCACAGGAAGCACATATATTGGTGATTTCACAGAGCTTGTACATAGTTTTACAAAGGAAACAAATTATAAAACAAGAAAGAAAAAATACATAAAATTTTAACAAGTTTTTCTAATGAAGGTTTGATATATGGTGCAAGATACCTGTATACCCCCCAGGATAGGAGAACAGACTCCCAGCTGTGTCATTATCCTCTCTGCTGACCATCCAGTGAGTCTGAGACTATTCCTAAACTCAGGTTCCCAGCAGTGCAGATTGAAGACTTATTTCTTTGTCAATGAGATGGCAACATCAGCAGTGCACTTTCTGGTAGAGGGTTGCAGTCTCCTGCTTGGGTCACCTGAATTGGCTCTTGAGTCACAGTTGCTTGAGTTGAACAGCTCATACTGGTATTTGCTTGCATTTGATTTATTGCCCTCTTTACATAAAGTGAGAATGAAATACCTATACGGTAGTAAGCTGTGGATAGTCTGTAGTTGGAAGACCACAGAAAAAGACTGAAATGGGTTAACACTGACTTTAAGTGACAACTGCTTCTCTAAGACGCTATGACCTTGGAGTGAGAATAATAAAATAAGGGGACACTTTTTTTAGTGTCACATTTGCTCATGAAGTTACAAGCTTGCGTGCATGTATTAAACGTATGACTGCACTCAAGCTGTTATTTACAAACTCTTGTGACTGAGCGACTGTGATCTGAGATTGGCTGAGTCGTACAGCTATAGCGAATCCTTAGCATATATTAAACAAAGACTTTTTCTGCTCTCTTTCCATGTGAACTTTCCAGATATACTTCACTCATTCTCCAAGACGTCTCCTCAGCAAACATTCACTGTCTCACCATGTAATATGACCATCTGACCCACCTTGTACTCGAAATTAATTTTCACAATCATGTGCATATATTTCATATATTTATCACAGTGGGATAAAGCCCTGACTGCTACCTCGATGACTAGGATTCGAGTAGGAGCTAGGGTAGTTATGGAACAATCTAGGGTAGGGTGAGAGTGATTGAGTGAGTGGGTGGTTGACACTGTCAACCCATCCTGAGGCAAAGTGGGAATTTGGTCTGCTGCAGTGGTGACACCTTCTGGTGAAAATTGTGCATGACATGCAATGCAAAGGACTGGGACCAAGTTCTCATTAATCTGTCTGATCCAATGTGTGCTTATTTGGTAGCTTGAGGAATCTCAGGGATATTCTCATGAATGGGGATTTCTGATGGAATTTCTCCTGGAATAGGAACATTGGATAAGTCACTCTGAGAACTACAGTATTTGTCACAGGCAAGATGCTGTAACACTGGTTCGAACACTGGTAACAAATGCTTCCAATTTCATCTGAATTCCACTCCTTGTGATTCCACAATGTACAATCTCAACTCTTGACACAAACTTTTCACAAATCAGATGTGATCAAAACCTTTTAACATTTGCATCCTCACTATATCTCCACTTTTTGTAAAGAACTGAGCGGTTGGCTGGTTTTATCATAGTAAGACGTCTGGGACAAATGCTTTTCAATGGTTGGGCTTTTACTGCCTTATTGTTCTTAACACTTGGAGCCAATAAATTACTGTTGATTGGTAATGTGGTTCTGGTTTGTCTCGACATAAGTCTCTGGGCAGGTGAACCAAGATGATTATCATGAGGAATGTTTATGAGATTTAACAAGTTGAGAAAAACATTGGTATTGTCACGTCTGGATTTCTCTAACAGCTGTTTTGCACTTTGAGCTGCATATTCAGCTGAGCCATTTGAACATCATAGCAGCTGAGAGTTGGTGGGTTAGCAATTTTCTGTTTCAGGATGTCAAATACTCTTCGGTGCTGTTCTGACCATTACCAGTTTATATCTTTATGTGTCAGCTCTCTGAGCAGTGCTGAAAGTTGGATTAAATCTGGAATGAACTTGGCTAGGTAGTTTTCCGTACCAAGTAAACGTTGTAGGGCTTGGACATTGTCTGGAGCTGGCATCTCAAGACTCGCTGTTTGCTTTGAAGGATCTAGTCACAATCCTGAACTGGTAAACAAGTGACCAACATAACTAACTTCTCATAGCCTGAGTTTGCACTTCTGAGGATTCAGCTTAAGATTTACTTGACATGCTCTTTCCAGAACTTTCTTGAGAGATCTTGTCATGTTCCACTTCACAATTTCCTCCTACTAGAATATCATCTACTATAATAGCACAGGGAAAGCCAGAAAAATGTGCTCATTTGCAAACTGAAAGACTTCTGCCAGAATTTATTCCAAAGAAATCTGTATCTTCCAAATGGTGTATGAATGTGGTTAACAAGGAACATTTCCAGTCACACAAAATTTGCCAAAAGGAACTCTTTGCATCTAAGACAGAAAAAAACAGTGGCATTTGGCATGAGGACAGCAGTCTCTTTGACTGTGTACATAGGATGATGAGATCTTTTTGATGCTTTGTTCAGATCTCTTGGATCAATACATATTCTGATATCATCTGAGTTTTTCTTACAAGCTACTACCATGGAGGGTACCCGTTAAGTAGGTTCTTCTATAGGACAAATTACTCCTAGACCTACCATTTTGTCTAGCTCACCTTTGACTCTGCTCTGCATAGCTACTGGAACTTTCTTTGCTTGTCTGACAACTGGGTTGGCTTCTGGGTCCAACTTCATGAAGTACACAACTGGCATTTTCCTAGTTTGTCTGCAAAAATATCAGCATACTCAGAAAAAAAATAGTTTTGTTAAAATTTGAACTGTTGTCATGCAGGCTTACATGGTGGACTTCTTTATTAAATGAAAGCAGTCCCATTTTCAAACTATCTCTGAGGCCTAATAATGGCTGCATGCGTCTCTTGACTATGAAAAATTGCAAGTCATAGCTGTTCCCAGCAGAGTTAAGTGAAAGCACTACTGAGCTTTTGGTTTGAATCTCTTCACCACTATAAGCAACAAGCTTTGCACACTTTGTCAAATCAAGTTGTTCTGCAGCTTTTGCTCTAGCAAATGTTCTGCTGACATAACATTGCACTTTGAGCTCTGCTGGACTGCCATTAATTCAAACAGTACAAAATATCTCATTCTTTGCCCACAAATCTACTGCATTGACTGTTTCACCAAGCACAGACATGCCATCAACATAAAAAGTGGGGTCCCAGCTTTTTAATTGATCAACTTGCCTCTTGGAATGTCTTCTTTTAATAAAAGAATGTGGCTTATTTGATTTACAAAATCTTTTGAAATGATCCTACTTATTGCAAGAATGACACTACTGACCAAAAGCTAAGCACTTTTCTCTTTTAGGTTCATGATTTCCACCACAATTATGACAGCTGACGATGAAGCTGGGTGGGGGCACATGTTTTGACTTTGCTGACTTACCCTTATGCTTCATTGAACATACTCTGGAATTTGTTGGAAAGAGTTGGAGTTTCCCAGGGACTGTTACAGGACCTGAAGTAGCTGCCATGTGCTTGAGCCTGTTTCTTTTAACCACATGCTGCATACTATCTACATGAGCTTTTTCACTGTGCCTTCCGCAGCTTTTCTCATTTGTAAGCATACTTGTATGCTTTACTGTAAGTTTGTATAGCTGACAAATCTCAATGGCCTTATTTAACGTTAAATCATTGTCTCAAAGCAAAATCTTTCTCAGTGTGTCATTGTTAATACCACACACAAGCCTGTCTTTTATCAACTTATCTCTCAAATCACAAAATCTGCATGTTTTAGCCTTATTTCTCAAGTCAGTTATATATATGCGGGAAAAGTTTCACCAAGCTTTTGATCCCTTATGTAAAATATGTGCCTTTCCATTGTAATATTCATTTGGGGGTTACACATTTCTGTAAATTTACATTTTAAGCACTCAGGGTCTTCCCTTGTTTCAGCTGGTACCACAATATGGCGGTCTTCCCCCTCCCCTGCAAACACAGAAGATGCATACACAAATGAACACTGTCTTTCAATGGCCTCTGAACCAGCTAAATCAAGCAGAATAAATGCTTTTGTACGTGTGATTTTGTCAGAAAAAAAGCAGCTTGTATGGAAATATTGTATTACTGCTCAAACACACTCCAATTTTCTGAATATTGTTATCAAACACAAGTGGAGTGGGTCTACAAAATCCTTCTGCCATGCCCACAGATTATAGTAAAACACAATGCAAAATTACGTATGAACATTCACACACACCAGGTACTTGTAATAATATTCAAATCCACAATAAACTCTTTGAAATACTGTACTCTGCAAAAAATATGCTTTGAAATAACTGTACTTTGCGAAATATTCTTTGAAACAACTTTACTTTGAGAAATAACTGAACTGTAATACTTCACACACTTACAAAAACTTTGCACACCGGATATTTTGAATAGCTTTAGTTAATGCGAAAAAGTAGCACATAGTGAAAAATATGGATGTTTTCCCATTTTTGTACATTTTATGTCATTTGAATATTGTTTCAAACATTTTCGTAACTATTTTGAATACTTTTATCAATATGTTGCAGTTTCAGGCATTTTGTTTAATAAGAATTCTTTTTGAGCATTCTGAGTGCTTCATTTTATATTTATAATAAAAGAAATCATTTAAGCAGGTTTTAGTACCTGAAATTTGTATCTGACCTGTTTTGTGCGTTGTTTGAACAGTAGGGATGATCCACTCCTGTATATATATCAACATCACAACTAGACGCTGCTATTTACAAGTCAAATATCATAGATTGGCCCATATAAAGTACATCAATCTAAATATTAGAAAATCACTTTACTATTTCTGTAAGTTTCACAACCCTATATATAGAATATACCTCTACACCCTGCTAGGTGGTGACATTCATCCTAACCCCGGCCCAAACAATACTTCAGCCACTGAACAAGGCAACTTTAACATCACTAGTACACAAGCCCCTATTAAACCTTCTAACTCACTCTATATAGCACATCTTAACATACGTAGCATTAATAACAAAATTGCCCACCTCCACGCCCTCTTAGATATCCACCTATTTGACATCCTATGTTTATCTGAAACATGGCTTAAACCTACAATTAATGACAATGAAGTCACCCCACCTGGTTACAATATCCTCAGATTAGACCGTACAAACAAAAAGGGAGGGGGGGGTAGCAATCCTTTATAAAACAGAGCTACAAGTTACCACTACAAACCTTAGACCACCTGTGTACAATAATGCTGAAATCCTCATTTCCAAATTTCAGGTCAACACATGTAAATCCATATACATTGCTTGTATTTACCTTCCCCCTGGAAATAACATTAATACCTTTGAAAATATTCTAAACTGGCTGTCTATTAATCTTCCACAAGAAGCTATAGTCCTTGGAGACTTTAATATCGACTGGAAGTCCTGTAGTACTATACATCCTACCACCCATATTAACCTATATGGCTTTTCACAAGCTATTACCTCCCCAACCAGGATCAATAAAACCAATAACAAAGAAAGCACCTTAGATTGGATTCTTACTAATTCTCCTCTTCAAACATACAAAGTAGGAACCCTCCCTGATGATCTAAGTGACCACTCACTAACATATATCATCAGACACAAAACCAACATAACTTACTCAAATACCTTTAGGACAATACGGACCAAAAAACATTTTAATCTAGAACTATTCCAATCAGAACTTAAACACTGTAATTGGTCACCGCTAAAATCCCTCCCACTAGATGAAGCAGTGGAATATTTTAATTCCACATTCTTAGCCATCCTTGACCATCATGCCCCATCATGCTCCATTAGAAATAAAGCTAAACCTGCCCCATGGCTCACAATATATACTAGGCAAAAAATCATCCTTAGAAACAAATCTTGGGCTAAATGGCACACTACTAAGAATTCTACAGACCACTAAAACTTTAGACAACTTAGAAATATTACAAAAAATGCTATCCTCTTAGATAAAAAAAACTTTTACTTCCAACTACAACAAACTCACCAAAAGAATCCACAAAAGTTTTGGTCTAGCATTAACAAACTATTACACCCAGGTCAATCTATCACACCTAACCCCCAAGGCTCCAACCTTGAGAATCCAACACAAACTGCCAATGCCTTCAATTCTTTTTTCAAAAATGCCATCCAAACTCTTGCTAGTCAACTATCTCCAGGTACCTCAAATCTACTAACCTCACCTACATGCCCACTGCCATCATTTCAGTTACAATCTGTTTCTACTTCCTTTATTTGCTCTCTTCTCCAAAAACTAAAACGTACCACCCACTCTGCTGACCAACTACCAGCAGAATACCTGCAAAAAGGAGCCAAAGCCATAGCCTTCCCCATTTCCATACTGATAAACAGAACCATAAGAGAAGGGACTATCCCATCTATCTGGAAAATCTCTCACATTATCCCCCTACATAAAGGTGGTAACTCCAATGACTTTTCAAACTATCGTCCAATAGCCTTACTCTCCCCACTGGCAAAAATAATGGAAAAATGCATCCATAAGCAACTACTTAACCATCTTATCTAAAATAACTTACTCACCAACTGTCAACATGGATTTAGACCATTCCATAGTACCACCACTGCACTGCTATCCTTTACAGACTGCATTAATAAAAACTGTAACAACAATATTCTTTCCTCTTCAGTCATTATATATTTATCTAAAGCTTTTGACATGGTTAATCACCAGCTCCTTTTAAATATACTGAAATCCCTTTTTCTTGAACCTTCAGCCTTAAATTGGTTCAAATCTTACTTAGACAACAGACAGCAGGCTGTACTATGGGACAACAATCTATCTACACACCTCCCTATTTCCCTTGGTGTTCCCCAGGGCTCCATATTAGGCCCACTACTATTTTCCATTTTTATTAATGACCTCCACTTAGCAATTCCACATGCAACCTGTATTCAATACGCAGATGACGCCACTATAATTTGTTCAGCTAATTCTCCTTCTGAGCTACAGTTCCTTACCCAAAAAACATTTAATACAGTAGAACAATTGTTTTTAAACTACTGCCTCCTACTGAACCCCCAAAAAACTAAACTTCTACTTTTTACTCCAACCCGAAAGTCAACCCCAGCTTACTTCACACTCATATCTAAGAACGGCACTCTCATATCTCCTGACCCAATCACCAAACTTTTAGGAATAACTATAGATAGTAACCTGAACTTTGATACTCATATTAACAGTACAATAAAAACAGTCAACAAGAAATTGGGATCCCTCTATAGAATCAAACCCTTTCTTAGACCATTAGCCAGGACCGCTATAGCCAGAACTCATTTAATCTCCACTCTACTCTATGCTTCACCTATATACACTAATCTTTCAAAAAACAACCTCAACAAACTGGCAATTTCCTATAATAATATTGCTAGATTTGCCACTAGCTCTCCTTTTAGAACTCATCATTGTAGCAATTTAAAACAACTAGGATGGCTAGAGTTCCATAATCAGCTTCTATTTCACCAGCTTGCTATTACCCATAAGAGCCTGTATCACCACACCAATACACCTATACTCACTGCTGTCATTACCCCCTACAACAATCTTAAGAATCTACGCTCCTCTAATAAACTACTTATTAGTACTAGCAGATCGAACAACTTAGCAGGAGACTCTTTGTTCTCTAATTCTGTAGGAAAACACTGGAACCTACTTCCCACTGAACTCCTATCTCTGTCCTCAATAACTCTTTTTAAACAGAAACTAAAACTATTTCTTAGTACACATTGGTTATGCCCTTGTACTAACCCTGACTAACTTTTTTACTTTATACCTATGTTTACTTTTCACCTAATACTATACTGTACTAACTACTGACTTCTCTTTAATGATCCATATAAACCATGATATTGCAATTTAATTCTATGTATATATGTATATAGTAAACAACTTTTTTGTATATTACCTTTACTATTTGTATTATGCTCACCATTAGTATTGTACTTATTTTTAATAACAGCTGCATCAAGCTTGTACTGTTGCAACATTATTGGACTTTTTTAATAACAGCTGCATTAAGCTTGTACTGTTGCAACATTTATTAGTATATTGTGTATATGTGTTGGAGCTTTTCTCCACGGGCCTCTACTGAAAATGGACATGTATCCAATTAGACTAGCCCGGTCAACAAATGTAAAATAAAAAAATAAATAAAAAATAAATATTCCACCGACTTTAACCGGCTGTCTTATGGCTGTAACTCTGGATCCCATTCTGACACCATGTCTATCTCTTCTTATGTGCATTAAGAAGACATTGAGACTTGGGTGTTCGTTTAAGTAGTTTAGTGTATACAAATACATCAGGATGGATAACAAGAACATAAAACTTAAACAAGCTACCTAACTGATGTGAGAGCTGAGGAACTGCTCAGATATCTACATAAAGATGCTTGTAATCACATGTAGGTTCTTAATTCATTTACAAAGGTAGAGTCAATTACCTATAAGAAAATATTACATTTTCTGGTTTTTACCGCAGGACTTATTAATAAGGTATACTTAGAGCTTCAATAGTCCAGATGCAACTTAGTTCTTTTAACATACTTACATCCTCTCACTCTGACTGCTCACTCAAAATGGCACTCTTGTTTGCACGTGCTCAGTACTTGTATGCATGTGCTGACTCACTGGAAAGCTTCTTAAAGGTATATCACACACACCGATCTACACATGGTACATGAAAATACATAGCAAAACATATTTTGTTCTTCTTATATAGTTTCAAAGTAGCCTAATTGAGGATTTAAAAACAAATATTAGCGTGACAGAAATAAAATTCAAAACAATGAGTGGCAAGGAAAAATGTAATATGTTTAGTATCTACATTTCTGCAGAGATGACACATCCAAATGGGTTATTGCTATTTGTGCAAGTATCACAACCAGAGTTCTAGTTAAGGTCATCAGTGTCCTGGGTAATACATCCAAGTGGCACCACCCAAGCAAAGGACCAAAACAAATTCTTCAACCAATGCACAGTTCACTGCAATCATCTTCATTCTACAATGTAGCAAACATCTGCCTTTTTATATATACTACTGTTTAGCAAAGAATCTTAGCCAGCGTGTGAACATAGCAAACAGTTAATAGGAGACATATATGACAGCTCTTTGCTGTTTTCGCACGCTGACACTCATTTACCATTTAAGCAGCCACACTTTCAGCCACGGAGTCATTGCCACATTATCAAAACTGCTGTTTGTAGCTCCAAATAGCTTGTGCCCAGGGCAACTTCCCCCTTTAACTTTGTTATGGCCCCGATCACAGTAAAATATCCAATGTGCTGTATAATGTTATCAATGTGTTAACCCTCTGAGTGTTTTTTAAATACTGAACCTAATAAGAAAGAACTAAGTTGCATTTGGATTATTGAAGCTCTAAGTATACCTTATTAATAAGTCCTGAGGTAAGAACCAGAAAATGTAATATTTTCTTATAGGTAATTGACTCTACCTTTGTAAATGAATTAAGAACCTACATGTGATTACAAGCATCTTTATGTAGATATCTGAGCAGTTCCTCAGCTCTTACAGTTGCTTTTTGGATCTGTTTCAGTGCTTATTCTTACAATTTGCTTTACCCTGTGAAACCCAATGGAAAGTAAGCTTTAGGCAAAATAGTGAAAGCCTAAATAAAGTTACTGATGTCTGCATTAGCAGTGCTAAGGACCAGACAATTATAACTATAAGACCAAACTATATTTCTACATTTCCACCCTTGTTCGTGTATTAAGTACTTAAAGGTAACATGTAGATACCTTTCTGTATATGTCTTAACAGCCTTAATAATGTAGTTTTAAATCAGTCTCAGATGCTCAGTGCAAATGATACCAATGTATTGTTAAATTTTCTAAAATGAAAGCAAAGGGCAAATTAATTAGCTTGGAAGTTTCCTCCTGATAGTGTCAGCTTGTTGCTACTAGTAGAATGTGTAAAGTAGTTAACAGTTGTTTAAATGGATATAGCACAGTGTGACCAAAATGTTGCCCCTGCAGCTGAAGAAGCATTACTTTTGTAACTTTTAGATTGTTTAATCCAGTTTCACAAGATTTTGGAAAGGTACATATTTACCTAAAGTATGAATTAGTGACTGAGGCACCCCATTATATTTAAGTAGTTGAAGTGAACCTTGGGGGGGGGGGATTCACTGACTATGAATTTTTAAACGTTTAATACACTGTTATAATATTTTAAAAGATGCAGCTGTGGACCAAGCCCAGAGTGTTTTGTCTGCCCACACCAGTCCAGATCTTAGCTAATGGTTGCCATCTACCTGTATGTTCTGCTTCTTTCTTCCCCTCCTATGGGGGCAGTTAAAGGCTGGGTGACTGGGGAAAGTGGCTATCTTACTGCATTACTTAAAAGTCTCGTAGTAGCTGGCATGTAGGATATCAGCTCGCTTACATGAGAGACCATGCAGGGATATGAGACCCTCCTCCCTTAATTCTAGAAACTGAATGCCTACTTGCCTCCAGCTTCCATACTGTGATGATAAGCAGCTAACAAACCCATATCCCTCCCAAAAGAAAGAACAGACCATTAAGCATCTGTTTCACCTCCATGTGGTTTCTCCTTTTTATTTATTTGGGTGGCCACGGTGGTGCAGAGGTTACCATTGCCACCTCACAGCAAGAGGTTCTCCGGTTCGATCCTTGGCTGGAGTGCCTTCTGTGTGGAGTCTGCATGTCCTCCCTGTGGTTGCGTGGGTTTCCTCCGGGTGCTCTGGTTTCCTCCCACATCCCAAAGACATGCAGTAGGTGGATTGGACACTCTAAATTGGCTCTAGGTGTGAGTGTG
Source organism: Protopterus annectens (assembly GCF_019279795.1). Taxonomy (NCBI): domain Eukaryota; kingdom Metazoa; phylum Chordata; order Ceratodontiformes; family Protopteridae; genus Protopterus; species Protopterus annectens. Next base: position 783,872,549 of record NC_056750.1, on the reverse strand, counting down.
TGCATGTGTGTGCCTTCTGTGGAAGGCTGGGGGCCGGGCTGGCAACTCAACACCGTAAAACTCCACTGCCAATCATGAGCATATAGGTGATCCACTGTGGTGACCCCTAACCGGGAAAAGCCGAAAGAAGAAGAAGAAGAAGAAGAAGATTTGTTTTTTTATAAAAGTGTTTTGAGAAGATTTTTACTAATTATTTAATTTCCTTCCTCCTGTTTGACTCTGTAGAATTCAGGTTCTAGTCGAATCCCTGGTCACTGACATTACACACAGGAGTGCATTTCCTCTGTACCAGTTAGCTGGCCCACGATACACATTTGTTGCCATTTTTTTCTCACTATTCTTGTGAAGCAGTTTCTCTAATGACATCAAGGCCCTAGGGTGGAAGACTGATATTGCAGTATACATGATCAATAGATTAACAGTTAGACAGCAATTAAAGTGCAGCCTTTTGGATACATACATGTTGGTAGTGGATGCTTTATATGAACATCTCATGCCTCGGTGTATGTACTTCACACACTTATTTCATGTTTATTGTTTGTTTGCCTGTAAACAAAGTCATTATGTGTATATGTAGAACAGAACTTGTTCTGCTTCAGGAGGCAACAGTTTTCAAATTTTTATCAAGTGTGTCAGTTACTCAATCAGTAACTAAATCAATAAATACATGGAGAACAGTAGGTGAGGTGGTAGGGGGTTAATTGATTTATAAAAATACCCCATGGGAATTGTTTTATATCAGAACATGTTATGGCTGGGGTGGGGGTGGTAAATTAAAAGTGAGAACAATCATTGACAAAACACTGATTTTATGACTTTTGTAAAACTGGCAAACCCATTTGTCATTTTAGTTCAAAGGGAAATGACTGTAGCTACTCTTTACATGGAATTTATTAGTTGCTGCATTTCTGAATTTTGAATACAAAGCTATATCTGTGGACTCTCCTGTAAGTAAACATTTACTGCTTCAGTCAAGAAGAAAACATTGTAACTGTAGCTGAAAAGGGTGTACACTTAAATACAGACCCTTTGTCATTGTTTCTGAAAAGTACACATTTTTATTTTTGAATTCCTTGTGGTAGGGACAGGAGAAAAAGAATTCTATATCCTGCGATGTAGTTTGACCCTTCCCAGCATCATTTCTGTAACTCCACAGTCCTTGTTTTCTGTATTTGACAAATCCTCTGATCAGTCAAATGTCTTAGTGGAATATAATGTAATATTGTTGAGATGATTTATTTTTTCTTGGAAGAGGAAGAAAATGTGCTCCCCATTTTGACCTGGAATTTTTGATAGTATACGAAGTATGTAGTGGTAATAAAAGATTTTCCCCTTAGTGGCTGTGATTTGATATATAACTTTGCCTGGCTGAGTCTGGGGAAATCACGTAATTGCATTTGTCAGCATGAGTGATTGAGATATAGTTACAGTTGCAATTTTGTTCTGTTTCTCTTCAGTTAATAGTATTTGATACTTTAGCAGAATACACACGCTGCTCTGTTGTGCCATACAACTTGTCAACAAATAAAAATAAGCTTAGGACACAACCAGAAAGATGTCAGTTGAGCGAATCAGTTTAAAAGTCTAAGTGTGATTGATAAAAGACACGTCTGCATTCACAAAGTATTACGTTCACTTTCACAAATGGTATGTGTTTCAGTATTTCTGAACTGTGTTTTACAAGTTTCCTTATTATAACCGTGCACCTTTTGACAGAAGCTGGAGCAAATATTTAGATTCCTGTGTTGGAGGTATCTAGAAAGTGGAAACTGTTTGGGTAGAAAATGTTTTAGATATGTGTTATAACTAAAATTATATTAGCCCACAAAGCCTGAAATGATGAATGGAAATTTGCAAGATTTTTATGAAGTAATTATATGAAAGGCAGCTGACTGAATGGAATGTTTGTTTAAAAAGTCATATTATCATGCCTACTATTGAAATAAATGAATATTGCATTCCAGTCTAGATGCTTTTCAAATGCATTAAGATACAAAAAAGAGAATCTTTCCCTTCGAATCTGACTGACCACTCTACTGTTGAATGAAAAACAAACATTCTCTAAGGAATACATCTTGCCTGCTCTGAAAGATGCTATGTGAACAATCACTTTCTAACTTCCAGTAAACAGAATATTGCCTGAGCAGTGTTCTTAGTGATGCTTTAATGCTGATAAGATGACTAGAAAGGCAAGGTGATTAACAGCCTGTTCAGACAAAAGGCACAGAGCATCACTGTTACCATATTTTATTTCATAAGAGCAGCAAACTATACTAATACCTTAACTGATAAAACACAGCATGGAGAAACCAGAAATATGATTTCTTTACGACTAGAGGGGATACAGACATTACCACATGAAGAAGAGTGCACACAATGTTTTTTTAATACCTTTATTGAATTATCACTTGTGACATAGGCAAACTTACATTTATATAGAAGTAGTCAAACTATATTAACAAGTTCATATTTACAAACATTATACATTAAATATATATTATTTGTCATGTAATCAAAGCAACATTACATACATTGTTCAATTCCTGCCTTGTTATAAACCTTATTCCTCCTGTAAAACATTTTCTGCAGGTATTGTTCCCATCATTTCCATTTTTATGTGTAATTTACTCCTACCCTTTTCTAAACATCCCACTTCCTGTTCTTTTGTCTCTGTTACAATAGTCAGTACTTCAGATATAGCGGGTTTAGATTTTGATTCCCATTTTCTAGAAATTGCTTTTTTGGCAGCCACCAGAATTAACCATAATAAGGCCTTACTTGTTGTTGTTTGTCTTTCGGCTTTTCCCAGTTAGGGGTTGCCACAGCAGAACTCCGGTCCGCTAATAATTTGCAGTAGATTTTCACGAATGCTGAGGTGCCAGCTCAACGTTCAACCAAGGCACGCCCATTTACGCATGTCTTTCGAACGCCCACCCAACTCTGGGGAGGACATGCAGACTCCACACAGAAGGTACTCCCCACACTCCAGCCGAGAATCGAACGGGAGAACCTCTTGCTGTGAGGCAACAATGCTGTCGCTGCACCACAGCAGATTGACCATAACAAGGCCTTACTATGTCTAGACAATTCAGATCATGTATTGCAGCTCAAAAATCATTTCCTTAGTTACACTTATTTGCTTGCCCAGCAATGCATTCCTGACAGAGTACTCTGTAGGGAGTTTACTTAATGTCTGACCAGTTTGGGGTGGGAAACTACAAGAAATGTTAAGTCCTTTTGCCGACTTATATTCCTCTATGATTTTGCCCATTATCCTATAAATGTGAACAGATTATCAGAAGATTTAAAAGTGGTCATTGCATAATAATCCAGCAGTCTAAAAATATAACACACTATATGATTCTTACTGACTTTTAGCTAGTTATTGACCTTATAAACTATCCATCGCTTCGTTTGTGTACTTTTGCTGCCATGTTTACTGCTAGACTTTATTCTGTGTCAGTGAGTGCTACAACATAAGCAAATAACAAATGATAAGCTGCATACAAATAAAAATGTATAGTCCTATACTACTATTGTATAAAAACTGAACTTGTTACTACGATTTTCTGTCCAGGCCACTGCTGAAAATGGTTTCATTTTGTTCCCAGTTGACCAATTCCAGTTAATAAGAGTAAGTAAGAAAGAACATAAGTAATAAACAAACAGGAGGTAAGAGTTGGTATGCTGACATCCTGTATAGGCCATATTATGCAGCTGTATGAGCTCATGAGCTGGCTCTGGATAGAATTGAAGGAGGAGGAAGAGGATGATTGTGATGAGTTGCCTCAATAGGGTACTGCATCTTACAAAGTGGACATCAGTGCATTCATCTTAGAAAGGCTCGAGCAAAACGTAGGCATAAAAGTAGAAAAGGAAGAATCCTTGGTCCTGTGCTCTGTAGGGAGAAAGAGGTAGTGACTTGAATAATGAGGGGATACACAGGGTGTGATATATAAGCAGAGAATAAAGGTGCTCAATCTTTTCTTACTGGAAAATAAGGAAAAAGGGAGATATAATAAGGGGATGTAAGGCATTAAGGAGTAAAACTTAACTAATTTCCATAGATCAGGTGGGAAGGACCATTACCAACTGATCAAAGAAATGCATTTTAATCTTGATAACAATAAGTATTTTTTTCACATATATGATGGTTTGCAGTTAGAATCAGTTGCTATAATGGGTGGTAGAAGCTAAGAGAATTATGTCTTCAAAGCATCTTTGGATGCTTGTAATGACAGAGTGAAACATTTGGGGAGGGGTGTGCAGCAACTCTAGGCTAGCTGCTGCACTTGGACAGGCAAAGTAGACTAACAAAGTCCTTCAGCCAGACAACTGGTGTTATCCTGCCTACAAACTATACTGACAAAATCCTTCAGCCGACCACTTTGTGTTACCCTGCCTTTGTTCATTCTAACTCCTTTAATAGTAGTTTTATTATTCCAGGATCATGGTTCAGTGCTTCAGGAACCCAGCAAAATATAAACAGAATCAACAATTACTGAATTAAACATTAAACACTTATTTCCTATTTTATAAACTTTTGTCTCCAACCACCGGCCAGAGTAAGCCGTTCATCTCTGTATCTGTGCTGAAGCATATCCAGCATCCATAGCAGAATAATGTAAATAAAAATAAAATAAAATAAAATTAAAATCTGTTCAAAAACCAGACGGCTTTTTTGTCAGTGGCCAATGAAAAAGATCAAACCTGCTAAGAAAAGCACAAGACATCAGATAGGAGCTGACCTTTCAATACAGGTTTTAGTACTTTTTTACTCCTGATTACCACATCACAAACAACCCACCACTAGTTGTCCTTTTCAACTGTAAGAAATGGCCAATTATTGACTTTTCTGTTGTCACTGATTTTTATTTGATAGCATCAAAGATCAATTACAAATAATTTCACACTTTTTTAATTCTTTTTTGTTCCCATCACAGCAGCCTGCCATCAGTCATGCCCTAATGCCTCTGCTCAAGTTTCCACTAAAATCTTTCCTTAACAGCTCTCTGATTTAGCCCTTCAGACTGGGGTCTTGCAATCAGGAAAATCTTTAGTGTAGAGGTTACACATAGGTTCATAGGTTCATAGGTAGATACTAGGCTATCTGCCCGAAGGCATTTATAAGCCTAGCCGGAATGTGTTGGCTTTCGCTGCTCCCTTAGATTAGTTCCCTGTGCCTCTGTCCAGCAGAGCCACTGAAGTGATCCCCAGGCTAAACTTTCTGTTCCCCATCCAGACATCAAGGTTTCTCTTGAAGAGTGTTAGTGAGGAGCTCTGCCTAATGTAGATTGGAATCTTGTTCCAAAGCATGGGAAGTCTCTGGGACAGGAATCTATCCCTCTAGCATGTCCTATTTATTGTTATGGTAAGGTATAGATCCCTAGAGCGTGTGGCTCGAGGGGATAAGGTTTTCTTTAGGTGGAGCATGTCCATCAATTCTGGGTTGGACATGACCTTGTATGTCAGGCAGAGATCACCTCTGAGAAGGTGGTATGCAACCGAGTACAGCTGGAGTTTCTTCAGTCGAACTGCATAGGGCATCTGTTTGAGGCCAGTGATCCTCTTGGTGAGGTACTTCTGTGGTCTTTCCAGCTGTTGCAGGTGTCTTGTTAGGTACATCCCAAATGGGGCGTTGTACTCTATGATGGGTCTGATGAGTGATGAGTAGAGGGGCACAATGACCTCTTTTGATCTGGATGCGAACCCTTTTGTAATTAGGTGGGCCACATAGAAGGATTTTCTATCCACTTTGGCAATGTGATCATCAAAGGAGAGATTAATATCTACTTGGGTCTCCAGATCCCTTATTACGACTTCCGTATTTAGGGGACTACCACCTATGTAGTAGTTTGTGGGTACTTTGTTTTTTCCAAAGGGGATGACTATGCACTTTTTGTCATTTAGCTTGAGGCCATGATTTTGACACTAGGTATCCGTCTCAGTGAAACCTTTTTGGAGGATGTCTGTGTCAACTGGAGAGTCAGTTATAGCCCCTAGTTTGCAGTTGTCTGTGAACTTGGCCAGCCTTTCTTGGGTTGGCATAAACCAGGGAACTTTGTTGGCTAGGCTTACTTAGGCCCTTGAGTCGATAGCCTAATACCTACCTATGAACCTATGAACCTATGAGCCATAGTCCTTCTGTGTTTTCCTGTACCTCTGAGAACTATATGCCAAACAGGAGGGGTCCTAGGACTAAGCCCTGGGGAACGACACTTGTAACTGGTTTAGAGTTTGAAGTAGCTCCCGCAACTCTCACCATGTGGGTTCTGTCCGTGAACCAGTTGGCAACCCATCTTGTGACATAGGGGTTTATGTTCAGGCTGGTGAGCTTGTCTATAATACAAGAATGGGGAATGGTGTCAAAGGCCTTTGGAGTTCTAGGTAGGCTGTGTGTACCACCTTTTCCTCATCTATAGCCTTTGTAACTGTCTCAAAGATGTCCACCAGGTTTAGGAGGAATGATCTGCGCTTAACAAAGCCGAACTGGGTAGGGTCCAGTGTTTGGAGGTTCCCAATGTCTCTGTTAATGAGTTCCATGATGATGCACTCCATAGCCTTGCAGACCAAGCTAGTCAGGCTTATAGGGCAATAGTTCATGGGGTCTGCTGTGGCTCCACCTTTGTGGAGCAGAATAACCGTTGCTGTGCCCACTCTATGGGTACATAGCCTATGGAGAGACTGAGTTTGAACAGTGTGTTTAGGTGAGGGGTTAGGTCATCTTTGAGCTCATGTAGGGCGCAGCCTGGGACAATGTCCGGTCCCATTGATGCTGTGTTTTTGGCTTTGGAGAGGGCTGTTTTAACTTGAGTGTCTGTGATTTCAGGGGCTCTACATTCTTCTGGTATGGTTATGGGCCCTTTTGGGGGTGAGAGGGGGGTGAAGTTTGCACTGAACCTGTCTGCCAGGATGTTGGCGATATCGGTCGGTTCAGTGTATTTTGTGCCATTCTGCACTAACTCTGAGCAGATCTGAGCATTGCCACTTAGATTCTTAACATAGCTAAAGAATGCCTAGTGGATATCTTTGGAGTCCTTGGCAATTTTTCTTTAGACGCTCACCTTGGATGATTTTATTGAGGGATCATAGTTTCTTGCTGATATTGATCAGGGATGTCTTCCCTTCTTGGGATTTTACTCTTTTCTGTACTAGTTTCCTCATTCTATTGTATAGCTTGTTTATGGCAGGGGTCCACCAGACTGGTTTCCTTTTCTTACCAGACTGTTTTTTTTTTCTTGGGGGAGTGAGTCTTGGTTTTGCTTGGGATATTACGATCCATGCATTCTTGTAGGTGCCCCTAGAATGCATTAGTAAAGGATTTTGCAGCTTGGACAGCATTATCCTTTAGCATGGGGGCTTTGAAACTTTCCACCTCGGTCTTAAGTAACGAGAAGTTTGCTTATGAAAAGGTTTTCACGGTGGTGTCCTTGTCTGGGGGTGGGGTGGAATGTGGATATCCAAAGTGATTTGTTTATTGTCAGATCTAACCAGTGAGGGGTTGACCTACGGCATGGAACACCGATCACCCATGTTGGTGATGACCAAGTCCAAAATGTTGTCACTTCTGGTGGGAGTGTTGACCAGTTGATCCAGGGCATTTGAGTTTATAAATTCTAGGAAATTTTGTGCAAGGGAGTTAGTACTTGAGTAGTTCTTCCAGTTAATGTTTGGGTAATTGAAATCACCCAATATTAGGGTGTTTGGTAGGACCATTGTATTTCCCAGTCTTTCCATAAACGTGGAATGGGGGTCCTGGGACATAGTGGGTGATCTGTAGCAAGCTACAATTTGAATTGCAATTTTGCCCATTATTAGTTACACGTGGATGACCTCTGAAGCATCGTGCTGTGCCACTAACCTGGAGGTGTGGGTATCCTTGATTAATATGGTTACGCCCCTGCCTTTTGTATTTCGGTCCGGGTTCTGTGGCCGAAATGTATGGTATAAGTTGTAAAAGAATGCCCATAGCCAGTAATTACACCATAAGCTCCACACAGCAGGCAAATCCAGGTAGTTAAGTGCTGTAAAATCGTTAATCATATAATCCACAGTACAAGGCTAAGCACTTTCTTCCCCTGTATAACACTTCGGGGACATCATCAGAACCAAATTAAACATTCCTCTACCATAAAATCAACTCATTTATACTTTCAAAACACAATAATTCAATTAACCAATTAATTAAAATATCAGTTGCCTCTGAAAACATTTTAGGACATTTTATAAACGTGTAAAGCACATTGGACATAATACACAAAAACCACAATGAAGAAATAGTTGGATATGTTAAAAAAATTCAAAAAATTAAAGCCTTTTTCCTTAAAATGGGTACCAGGGAAATAAAATCATTTAAACCTGGTACTTCCAGGGCATTTAATTTAATAATCCAGTAAAATTCTCTCAAATCAACCTGATGTTCCCACCAAACACCTCTAAAGCTATGTGGCACAACTTCCAAAATCTCAAATTTAAAGATTGTTTCTCCCAGGCATACTAAGGTGTGCATATAAAGGGCATTATTAGTGTTGTTCTTACTAACAGCATGTAAATGCTCATAAATCTGGGTCTTGAAGTTCCTAGTCGTTTTGCCCACATAAAAATATGCACGTTTGGCATATAGAAATATATATTACACCCCTGCTGTTAAAATTAACTTTTTGTAAACAAATACCTCTGATGTTGTCTTTGGGGTATACAATGTCCTTGTCCAAAATAAAGGGGCATTGATTGCAACATCCACATCTGGTGGTTCCCTTGATATGTAAAGTTCTGAGTAATTTGACCTGCTCCATTAAGTTTTTAAAATTTTTACCTGCTTTGTAAATAAAATTTGGTGATTGGCCTAAAAGTCGAAAAATATCAAGGTTCCCCTTGAACATGTTCCAGTTCCTATGTATAATATTCCTAAGTGTTTTTTTGCCAACCCCGAAAGGAATAACCATACTTGTGTTGTAAACTGCCTAGCAAGAGTTTGTATTTAGATCCCCAACCTTCCTTCATTTCTTCTGCTACATAATCAGGAAGGGTTTGGGGGTAACCCCTCACCCTAAACATTTCCTTGATGTTGATTAATTCTTCCAAAAAAATCTCCCTGGTAAACCACATCCTTCCTGCCCTTACCAACTGACCCTTGTATATATTTCTTTTAGTGTGGGTCAGGTGACTACTTTGGAAATCCAAATAGCTACTGGAAAATGTTTCCTTCCTAAAATTTTTTTGAAACAAATCTTTGATTTGTGAAATCCTTAAGGATGGTGACATCCAAGTAATCAATCATGTCCTTAGAATGTTTGGCTGTAAAATTAAAATAGGGACAAACCTGGTTAATATAATCCATGAATTTTTTTAAATCAACCATGTTATTCTTCCATAAGATAAATACATTGTCCAAAAAACTATGGTATGTAAACCAAAAAGCTCATGTAGGGCGCAGCCTGGGACACTGTCCGGTCCCATTGATGCTGTGTTTTTGGCTTTGGAGAGGGCTGTTTTAACCTGAGTGTCTGTGATTTCAGGGACTCTAATTTCTTCTGGTATGGTTATGGGCTCTTTTGGGCAGATGTGGCCCCCATAGCTACCCCCTGTGTTTGCCTATAGAACTCATCTTCAAATGTGAAAAAGTTACTAGTTAACGCATATACCATTACAGCCATAAAAAATTAACTATTGTATCAGAAAAGGGAGAAAGTTCCCTTATGGCTTTGTGGAAAAGTTCCAAACCCTCTTTGTGGGGAATTGAGGTAAATAAGTCAATAATGTCAATGGTAGAAAAAAATCACATTGTCATTGTACCATCCACCTTTAATTTTGGACAAAAAGTCCCACGAATCCTTAAGTAAGTAATCAATTGAATCAACAAAGTTTTTTAAAATTCTATCCACAAAAGTACACAAAGTGTGTGTAGAACTATTCCTGGCTGAAATAATAATCCAAAATGGAGGTTGCTCAATACATTTGTGCACTTTAGGTATACTAAAGGCTGTTGGAACTAATGGGTACTCAGTGGTCCCAAAATTATATAGGTCCTCTGATATAACCCTTTGTTCCAAACTGTCTTTGTGGGGAATTGAGGTAAATAAGTCAATAATGTCCAATGTGCTTTACACGTTTATAAAATGTCCTAAAATGTTTTCAGAGGCAAGTGATATTTTAATTAATTGGTTAATTGAATTATTGCTTTTTGAAAGTATAAATGAGTTGATTTTATGGTAGGGGAATGTTTCATTTGGTTCTGATGATGTCCCCGAAGTGTTATACAGAGGAAGAAAGCGCTTAACCTTGTACTGTGGATTATATGATTAAAGATTTTACAGCACTTAACTACCTGGATTTGCCTGCTGTGTGGAGCTTATGGTGTAATTACCGGCTATGGGCATTCTTTTATTTTTATTAGTAACTTGTTTGGTGTCCTTTACTAATGGATTATTCTGAATTATTGGTGACTTTCTTTTCCATTTGGTGTGTACAGTATTACACGGCCAACACAGTTAAGAGGCAGTTCGTCTTGTGTTTTTTTTCGTTTCTTCATTTTAAAAGTTTTGTGGGATTTACTGTATTTGTGGACATTGCCCTATCGTTGTTCAATTTTTTAAACCTACGAACATTTTGCAGTTTTGTATTTTGGTTTGCCTGGTTTACGAAGCAATGGACAGTTCCACTGAGGAAGCAGGAGGGAGTTTGGTTGGCTCCAAAATTATTCCAACTAATAGCATCAACAGATCTTCGGTAAACCTCCTTTCTGTGAATCAAGACATCATTTCAGTAATTGAGGCTTTAGTCCAGCAAGTGGCTGACATAAACAAAAGGATGGATTCTTTTGCTAACCAACCGCCGATTCGCCTAACCCAGGACGACGTACGTAGGAAGGATTAATTTTCTCATGGCTGTAATGGAGTACATGTTAACTAGTAACTTTTTCACATTTGAAGATGAGTTCTATAGGCAAACACAGAGGGTAGCTATGGGGGCCACATGTGCCCCCATATATGCCAATATGGTTCTTTACACGTGGGAAAAGAAATACATCTTTACTAGTATTTAAAACCTTTTTGGTTTACATACCATAGTTTTTTGGACAATGTATTTATCTTATGGAAGAATAACATGGTTGATTTAAAAGAATTCATAGATTATATTAACCGGGTTTGTCCCTATTTTAATTTTACAGCCAAACATTCTAAGGACATGATTGACTACTTGGATGTCGCCATTCTTAAGGATTTCACAAATCAAAGATTTGTATCAAAAATTTTTAGGAAAGGAGCATTTTCCAATAGCTATCTGGATTTCCAAAGTAGTCACCCGACCCACACCAAGAGAAATATATACAAGGGTCAGTTGGTAAGGGCAGGAAGGATGTGCTCTACCAGGGAGATTTTTTTGGAAGAATTAATTAACATCAAGGAAATCTTTAGGGTGAGGGGTTACCCCCAAACCCTTCTTGATTATGTAGCAGAAGAAATGAAGGACGGTTGGGGAACCAAATACAAACTCTTGCTAGGTCGTGGTGAATTGATCCAAAAAACTGAATAGTTTCACAGGAAGGGCAGTTTACAACACAAGTATGGTTATTCCTTTTGGGGTTGGCAAAAAAACACTTAGGGATATTATACATAGGAACTGGAACATATTCAAGGGGAACCTTGATATTTTTCGACTTTTAGGCCAATCACCAAATTTTAATTACAAAGCAGGTAAAAATTTTAAAAACTTAATGAAGCAGGTTGTATTACCCAGAACTTTACACATCAAAGGAACCACCAGATGTGGACATTGCAATCAATGCCCCTTTATTTTGGACAAGGACATTGTATACCCCAAAGACAACAACAGGGGTATTTGTTTACAAAAAGGTAATTGTAACACCAGGGGTGCAATATATATTTCTATATGCCAAACATGTGCATATTTTTATGTGGGCAAAATGACTAGGAACTTCAAGACCCGGATTTATGAGCACTTACATGCTATTAGTAAGAACAACACTAATAAAGCCCTTAGTATGCCCGGGAGACACAATCTTTAAATTTGGAATTTTGGAAGTTGTGCCACATAGCTTTAGAGGTGGTTGGTGGGAGCTTCAGGTTGATTTCAGAGAATTTTACTGGATTATTAAATGAAATGCCCTGGAAGTACCAGGTTTAAATTAGTTTATTTCCCTGGTACCCATTTTAAGGAAAAAGGCTTTAATTTTTTTGAATTTTTATAGCATATTCAACTATTTCTTCATTGTGGTTTTTGTGTATTATGTCCAATGTGCTTTACACGTTTATAAAATGTCCAAAAATGTTTTCAGAGGCAACTGATGTTTTAATTAATTGGTTAATTGAATTATTGCTTTTTGAAAGTATAAATGAATTGATTTTATGGTAGGGAAATGTTTCATTTGGTTCTGATGATGTCCCCGAAGTGTTATACTGGGGAAGAAAGCACTTAACCTTGTACTGTGGATTATATGATTAAAGATTTTACAGCACTTAACTATCTGGATTTGCCTGCTGTGTGGAGCTTATGGTGTAATTACTAGCTATGGGCATTCTTTTATTTTTATTGGTAACTTGTTTGGTGTCCTTTACTAATGGATTATTCTGAATTAATGGTATGAGTTGTAGCCTGGTAGTGCTGGGGTGCTCTCTGGAGCCTTAAACCCGGTTTCTGTTATTGCACATATATTGATTTTCTCCATACTGAGGAGTGCCTCGAGTTCGTGCATTTTGAGGTTTAGACTTCTGGCATTGAGTAGCATTACCCTCAGTTTTTTGTTACGTGTGCTATTTACTGCGGTGGGTTTGTCTTTTGAGCCTTACCTAAAAAAGACACTATGGGGGTGGCAAGAGCCTTGGCCAGTATTCGAAAGCCTAAGGGTGACAGGTGCAAGCCATCTCTAGTGAAGCAGTGTGGCTTGTCGAGCATGTCATCCCAGGTGGACAGACACTGGATCCCCTTTAAATGACACCAGAAACTTTGCCAGTTGTTGAAATTGATAATTGTTTCTTTTTACCTTGGTATCATTCTTGGCATGGGCAGGATGCTACTCAGGGTCAGGGTCATATCGGCCTGGGCTATGTGATCAGAGAGCTCTTCCATGTCTCTTTTCATGTAGTCCAGGGATGTACGGCTCAGGTCATTCACACCAACATGGACAATGACAGAATCATATTTGTACTTGTTCTAGAGTGACCTGAGTGCTTGTGTTATGTAGCTGATCCTGGCACCTGACAGGAATCTAACAGTAACCTTCTCCTTATTCAGCCTAGTGAGTGGGACGTCAGTGTGCCTGACTATAGAGTCACCTATTACTAGTATGTTGGGTATGTTATTTTGCCTTAAGGGCTGTGATTGAGTGGCACACTGTTTTTGTGAAGTATGTGTTTTATGGTTTGTGTTGGGAGGGTGGAGGTTGCTTGGATGTCTGCTTTAGAGGTCTCTGTTGCTTTTGCAGATTTTTATTTAGAGCCTCCGAGTATGTATTTGTGTATTTATTGCTGGTGCTGGTTTAATGGGTCTATGTGAGACTGGTTGTGTGATGCAAGTATTTCCCTTCTCCTCTTGACTGTCTGATCCAGTCTTGGGTTGAGAGAGCTTAGCCTCCAGTTTGGCTGTATAATTGCATCTCTGGCATGTATTAGTGATTGGTGGTAGGAGGAGAGGGTTGTCTGTGTACATGAGGCAGTTGTAACATTGCCTCAAAATACCCAAATTCACCAGTTGGACTGGAGAGTACACCTGAAACTGCCCTTTGGACATGCCTGGATAGGTACAGTGAACTGTTTTGCTGAATGGCTGGTAAGGTCGAATAGAGAGCCTTGTCCTTCTGTACAGTATAGGGGGGATCTAGTGCTAGAGTTTATAAGTGCTTGCTATGAGTTTTGAGCAAGTGCCGGGCTGAGAAATTAATGGCTTGAGTGCTTAAGTTGAAAGTTTGTCTAGTTCCAAGGAAAAAATTTAAGAGGAGACTTTGTGGAGCCGGGAATAGTTATACCCTAACTAACCGGCGCTGCCTGGTATGCAAAACTGGGCAAATGCGCTTTTTATAGCAGGAGACTCATATGCACATGTTAGTGTATTTGCGTACTTGATATACACCAAGAACTGTAATCCTTTGGTTGTGAATACTGCTGCTTCCCCTAGGATACGTCATTTGTGTACTTGATCTACACCAAGAACTGTAATCCTTTGGTTGTGAATACTGCTGCTTCCCCTAGGATACGTCATTTGTGTACTTGATCTACACCAAGAACTGTAATCCTTTGGTTGTGAATACTGCTGCTTCCCATAGGATACGTCATTTGTGTACTTGATCTACACCAAGAACTGTAATCCTTTGGTTGTGAATACTGCTGCTTCCCCTAGGATACGTCATTTGTGTACTTGATCTACACCAGGAACTGTAATCCTTTGGTTGTGAATACTGCTGCTTCCCCTAGGATATGTCATTTGTGTACTTGATCTACACCAAGAACTGTAATCCTTTGGTTGTAAATACTGCTGCTTCCCCTAGGATAGATCACTCCTTTCTATTATACTCATAGGTTCATATGCAAGTACTAAGCTAGCTGCCTTTGTGGGTCATTTTAAGAATAGCCAATTTCCCTTTCAAATGTGAGAATCAAACCCTGTATCTTGTGTCTGTGATGTAAAAACCTTAACAATTCAACCCCCCCCCTCGGCTGGCAAATTTATTTACTTCGTTATCAGAAAATCTTGCCATTAATGTCTTGGGGCTCAACAGTGAGATGAGGCATGTGTATCTATGGAGTCTGTAATTTGTCCAATGTAAAAAATCAATAAAGGTAATTTATGCAGGGATTTGATATATGATTGTTTATACACAGCTAAATATCGGCCCCCTGTCATAATCGCTGGACATCCCAAGCGCTGCTCAATTGTACTCTCAAGCTCTGGCTATTAAATAGAAGCTGAGTAAAAAACCCAGTACACTGATACCACATTCAATTACTGTCTGATATGGCAGAAGAACTGTCAATCCCCTTTGTTTTGAAAGTTCATTGGATGTTTTCCAGACTTTGGTCTTTGACAGTGGCAAGTACAAACTTTTCATTTTAATGTGTCTTTATTTTATTTATTTATTTATTTTACATTTGTTGACCGGGCTAGTCCAACTGGATATATGTCCATTTTCACTAGAGGCCCAAGGAGATAAGCTCCACTAAAGAGATAATAGCAACATCAGTACAGTACAATTTTAAGACCAGAAATGCAATTTTACATAACAGCATTGTATTCATATAGCTAACATATTCTAAAAAGAAAGAAACTAGAATTTATAAGGTAGGGATAGGATTATACAGTAGAAAGCTTGCCATGCAAGTTCATACACTGTAGAGGTTCCCAAGAAAGACTAAGTCAAGACAGACTTAAGTAGCTTACAGATCATATTCTCTGAGGTTCATGAAGGAGGTAGACAGAGTGCAGCAGTAGTGAGATAAGTAAGCAGTGGACATAGCAGGAGGGGATTATTAGTCTGGGTTAGTACACGGACAGAACCAGTGAGAATTAAGGTAAACTTTAAGTTGCTTTTTGAAAAGTAGTGTTGAGGAAAGAGATGAGAGTTCACTAGGAAGCAGGTTCCAGATTTTCCCCACGGTGTTGGAGAACAGTGAGTCTCCAGCCTTATTGCTGGATTTATGAATGGATACCAGTAATTTATTTGCTGAGCGTAGGGTTGTAAGATTTTTGTAGGGGGTGATAAGGCTAGTGAGTATTGGAGTATTACTAGGATAAGGGTCTTGTGGGCAATAATAAGTTGGTGAAATTGAAGCTGATTATGCAGTTCCAGCCATCCTAGCTGTTTTAGATTGTGACAATGGTGGGTTCTAAATGGGGAGCCAATGGCAAATCTGGCAATATTATTATAGGAGGTTGCCAGTTTGTTGAGGTTGGTTTTGGATAGATTGATATAAATGGGTGAGGCATAGAGGAGGGTGGAGATAAGATGGGTGTTGGGCAGTAGTAGTTCTAGCTGTTGGAGTAAGGAAGGGTTTAGTCCTATAAAGGGAGCCTAGTTTTCTGTTAACTGATTTTATTGTAGTGTTAATGTGTGTGTCAAATTTAAGGTTATGGTCAATTATTACTCCTAAGTGTTTAGTGGTTGGGTCAGGAGATATGACAGTGCCATTATTAGATATAATTATGAGGTTTATTGGGGGGTACTTTTGTGTTGGAGTGAAGAGCAATAATTTTGTTTTTTTGGGGTTAAGGAGGAGGCTGCGCTGTAGGAACCAGTTTTCTACTATACTGAACACTTTTTGGGTGAGGGAGTGGAGTTCAGATGAAGAAGTAGCAGAGCATACTAATGTGGAATCATCTGCATATTGTATGCAGGTAGCTTGAGTAATTTTTTTCATTTAGATCGCTGATAAAAATTGAGAATAGGAGAGGGCCCAAAATAGAGCTTTGAGGGACACCAAGGGTAATAGGGAGATATGTGGATAGATTGTTATCCCAAAGCACAGCCTGTTGCCTACTTTCTAAGTAGAATTGAACCATTGTAGTGCTTGTGTATCTAGAGAGAAGGATTTAAGTAAATTTATAAGTAGTTGATGGTTAACCATGTCGAAGGCTTTTGAGAGATCAGTAAATAGTGCCGAGGTTAGAGTATTGTTATTACGATTTTTGTTAATGCAGTCAGAAAATGATAGCAGGACAGTAGTGGTGCTATGGAATGTCCTAAAACCATGCTGACAGTTAGCTAGTAAATTATTTTGGAGGAGGTGATCTAGTAGTTGCCAGTGGATGCATTTTTCCATGATTTTTGCTAAGGCTATTGGGCAATAGTTTGAGAGTTCAGTTGAGTTACCACCCTTATGTAGTGGGATAATATGGGAGATTTTCCAGATAGATGGAATTGTTTCTTCAGTAATGGTTCTGTTTATTAGGATGGAAATGGGATAGGCTACAACTTTAGCTGCTTCTTCTTCTTTTTTCGGCTTTTCCCAGTTAGGGGTCACCACAGCGGATCACCTGTCCGCTCATGATTGGCAGTGGAGTTTTACGGTGTTGAGTTGTCAGCCCGGTGCCCAACCTTCCACAGAAGGCACACACACATTCATGCCTAGGGCCAATTTAGAGTGTCCAATCCACCTACAGCATGTTTTTGGGATGTCAGAGGAAACCGGAGCAGCCGGAGGAAACTCGCGCAACCACAAGGAGGACATGCAGACTCCACACAGAAGGCACCCCAGTTGTGGATCATACCAGAGAACCCCTTGCTGTGAGGCGGCAACGCTAACCGGTGCATTGCAGATATTCAGCTGGAAGAAGGTCAGCTGAGGGAGTGCATAGTTTGAGTTTTTGAAGAAGGGTGCAGATGAGGGATGTTGGAACTGGTTGTAAATGAAATGAGGGAGGTAAGTTAGTTGTGAAGGAATGCAGGTTTGTGCTAACAGGAGGTAGGGAATTATCTAGAGACTGGGTGGCTTCAGTAAAGAAGGTATTAAAGGCATCTGCAATAAGCTTAGGATTGTTGTGGGTGGTGCCTGATGGAGTTGGTGTTTTGGAGTGCCCTGGATGGAGGAGTCTATTAATACCTGTCCAGAACTTTTGTGGTTTATGTTGGTGAATTCGTTGGAGTTGAAAGTAAACTTTTTTTGTCGAGAAGTATTGATTTTTTTAGTAGCATTTCTCAGCTGTCTAAATTTTTGTTGATCTGTTGGGTTTTTAGAAGATCTCCATTTTTTAACAAAAGTATATATTTTTATGCATCTGTACTGTTCTAATGATGTATCAGTAATATCCCAAAGGAAACTTAATAACAAGTGGTCTAGTGGATATCAGATCCCACCCAGAGATTTTCATTTATGTCAGAATCATACCAGTGGCAATTGTGAGCATATACTTCTTCTTTTAATAAGAAGACTTTGGGATGGGGAGCTAGAATTTTACAATTTTTTTAGAGCACATGAGATTAGTTGTTTTTAATCTTGTTACACATCCAGTTTCTAGTTAAGAAATTACTGAAAAATCTAACCATTTTGTTAAGGAAAAGTCTAACAAAGAAAAAAAAATAAACACAGGGAGCCTTCAAGTACCAAGCTGTCAGGTGTCAGGCACTGAGAAAAACTGCCCTTTTACAGTGTAAAACCACTCCATCTGTGGTTGCTGGAGCTAAGATTCATCTTCTGCCTTTGCCACTAAAGCAATTAACGGGTTCCTATTAGAAGACCAAAGACGCATTCTTTCGAATGCGTCTTGGTTGAACTTAAAATACTAAAACCGGAAAATATCGAAGCGGCTTTTAAGTGAATTCTTTCCCTGGCAAAGAATTTGCTTGGCCGCTTTGTTATTTGGCTGTTTTTGGCACTGTAGTGTGGTCTCAGAGTTGGCATATTTAAGTAGGGTGTGTGTGGCGGGCACATCCCCCCACTTGGGGGCATGTGGGGGGCAAAGCCCCCCACTTAATGTAATGTTTAAAGCTTTTTTTTTTAGTTGGAACAGCGATTTTTTTCCCTTGGAAAAAATCGCTGTTTTGACAGTTCGACATTGTAAGCTTTTGCTTACATAGGGTCGATTAATCACCGTTCTTTTTTTAAGCGTTCAGTGGTCTATTATAGACCCCAATTAACATAGTCTTTTTTGAAGTCTTCCTTACCACCTCTGTGCCTCAACGAAGCTTCTAGAAGTAGAAGCATACATGGGTCACACTGCTTCCATTGCTAGAAATGGTTGTTAAAATAGTACCCAGTGATGGAAGCTTCTAGAAGATTACAGAAAATAATCTCACAGGCATCAGGTGTGGGATATGTGCTTGACTGTGTTCTGTTTTCACCTGCAGGAATGCCTCAGAATTCCACCACTCCCTTGATGGATGATATTCAGCTAATGTGATGGCATTTTTCATGAATCAACTGTCAGTGGGGCAGACTCCATTCTTAAACTGACTTACTATTGGGAGTAAATGGAATGTTGGGACATCTGAGGAGTGAGGATCAGTTCTTTGGATGTTTGCAATGTGTCTTTTGGTTTCCATTTATTATAAGAAATTTTCCAAGGAGTACTTTACGTAACTACAAGATGCTATTCAGTCCCTAACAGCTTCTCTTAAGCCATCCATTTCCATGACTGCTTATGTTAAAAAGAAGAAAAAGCAGTAATTTCCTGCCCCTCTCTCAAGTTCTGATGGAGATGGCAAATTCTTAACATACAAAATGATTGAAAGCCCATTTAGATGATTGATCATTTGATAGAAAACCCATTTCATTGAATGTGACATAGGTACTGCTATAAGACAGAAGTAGAATATGGACGAATAGATAAAGAATCTCTATCTGGTGATTGGTATGACCTTTATGTAACTGCTGCTGATACGGTTTCAGTTTCCATTCTGGCAGTGAATTCCTGTGTTTGGTATTTTCACTTTTTCCCCCAGCTGTGTGACCATGGCGTTAGTATGATTAAGTAAGGAAAGTGCTTGGGGGGAGCAAAAAGACTGATGCAGTGGGAGGAGTACAGGGGGGCTTGTCCAACAAATAGAACTGTATTTTCATTTATTAGGAATTCAGTTGGAAATTTTTTTTGTTCAATAAAATGGGCTTTCAACCATTTAAATTTGGTCATCTGGTATTCAACCAAATGGGAATTCAGTCAAAAAAATGTATTCATATACATACACACATTTTTTATTTTATTCATATATTTTGAATACCAAAAATGTTTTTAAAACAATATTTTTTATATACAATGTTTTAACAAAGGCTGTGGATACATATACTTATACATATCTGAGAATGTGTTTTAAGGGAGTTGTATTGCTTAATTGACTTATTTAACTGAAATTACTAATTATGTGCTAATTTACAGGATATAATAGGGATCTTAATTATGAGCCATATTCTTGTTCTGATGAAGTCATTGTCTATGATGAAAGCGCTTAGCAACTAATGGATTTTGCTGATGTTTGGTTCTAATAAAGTGAGTTTTTGTTGATGGCTACCGGGTGCATTATTCTTGGTTAATTCAGTCAAGTGTCATACAATCATATATAACATATCATCATCATCATCAGCCCCCTTTTTCCTACATGGGGTTGGGGCATCGTGTAACTGTAACCAACTCTCTCGATTCAGTGCCACACTCCTGCCTTCTTCAACACTCATGCCTGACTGTCGCAGATCTTCTTTTCCACAATCCATGCACCTCTTTGCTGGATGTCCTCACTTCCTCTTACCTTCTTCCTGTCTGTCCTAAATCTTTCTCACCAGATTGTCTTCTGTTTTTCTGCACATGTCCAGATCACCGTAATCTGTTCTCTTTGATCCTTTCTGCAATTGGAACTACTTTGGCTTCTGCTCTTATGTCCTTATTTCTTCATATGTCCCACAGTGTGCATCCTATCACCTTTCTCAGGCACTTCATTTCCGTCAAGTCTAGCTTCTTCAACTGTTCTGCCTTTACTACCCAGGTTTCTGTACCATACAGTAGTACTGGTTGTACCACTGTCTTATACACCTTACTTTTCAGCTTCTTTTGGCATTCTTCTGTCATAGATTACATCTGACACTATATGCCAGTTGGCTGCAGCCCCACTGATTCTAGCTTTGACCTCTTCATTCAGACTTCCCTTTGCCTCAACCAGCCCTCCCAGATACTTGAAGTTGTTTACCTGTTCACTGTCTTCCCTTCTATCTCTACTCTCAGCTTCTTCTGATTTCCTCAATTAGCTGCCATTACCACTGTGTTATCTGTGCTTAGTTTCATCCCATGTGCCTACAGATTTGCATTCCATTGTCCTATCCTTTACTGAAATTCTAGCTCAGAGTCTGCCTGTAATGCCACATCATCTGCAAACAGCAGATTTGTTGACCTGCCCCCTCCAACCTGTTTGCTAATGTAGTCCATCACCAGTATGAATAGCAGTGGGCTCAGAGTTGAACCCTGGTGCACACCCACTCCAACTGGGAACCCCTCTGTGAGGTCGAACACTGTTCGTACTTGAGTCATTGTATGTATGTATATATATATATATATATATATATATATATATATATATATATATATATATATATATATATATATATATATATATACACACACACACACACACACACACACACACACACACACACACACACACACACACACACACATACACACACACACACACATACACACACACACACACACACACAGATATACATCCAGGTTCACAAGTTGTGCCTGACCTCTACACTGAGTACATTAATGGCTTCCTGCATCCATGGAGTTTACTAGGCAAGGGAAGAGAAGAAGTAGATTTCCAGGTGTTTCTTCCACATCACCTTCACCCATCAGACTCACACCCATGGAGAATTTAGAGTCACCAGTCAACCTTCTGCATATCTTTGGAATTGTGAGGAAAGTAGAGAACTGAAAGAAAACCCATGTTAGCAGAGAGACAAAATGCCATCTCTCTCTCTCTCTCTTTTCCTCTCTCTCTCTCTATATATATATATATATATATATATATATATATATATATATATATATGTATATATTGGAAATGTACTCAATTGTCTTTAAAGTTAGTATCTGTTTTGTCAACACACTGTGGTCAAAAAGGCAGATGATTGATAGGTGGGTAAGGTCTAAAAATCAGCTGAAGAGCTGGTGTTGTGAGAAAGGTCTAAAAATCCCCTGGGTAAGGATATGTGCCCTTTCCTCTGTATTTTAGCTAAAGAACAAAATGACACTCTTATAGCAAAATGAACAGAACCATTACAAGCCAGAGATGAAATCAGACACAACAATCAGATGGGTCAACAACCACCCTTATTGGGTCTTTACATAACCGAACCCTTATACTGACATCCTGAGGACACTGGGGTAATTACTAATACTGAACTGTAACTTTACTATGGTCCGTAGGAATTTGCAATACAAAGATGTCCTCTTCAACCATAGTTGCACTAGTTGATGCACTCGTGGTAAAACCGTGGATGATGCTGGCTCCTTGTTGCTCCCAAAGCATCACCAATATGTGTGAAAAGGACATGTCAATTTGTTCTGTTTTTTTTGTGTTTTGTTTTTTCTGATTTTGAAGTGAACAGGTTTTTTATTCGAATTCTTTAACAGCAGAAAACACAAACTGCTTTTGCCACGTCTTTTGTGACTAAATTGTTTTTCAGTATCAAACATTGTGTAGAAGATAGATGCCTCCCTAAATGTCCATGTCTCGGTTTCAATGAGTAGTGTAGGAAACGGAAGTTCGACTTTCTAGAAGGCATTCTTTTTAATGTTATTACTTTTAATATATACAGTGCTTTCATAGAGAGGCAGATTGTGAATGTAAGTATTTAACACGCCTGAATATACAGTAAAAGTATTTAAAACATGTAAAGAAAATCCCACATGCTGTTGCTTAGAAGAAAACGTTGACGACTGTTACACATCCTCATGTGCTGCATCGGTAGGATGACCTCTTATTTTAATTTTCAAGGTCAGTCCTATATTTCCTACATTAATTTGTGGTACTGCTAATCACCTGCCCTCCAGCCACTTGGGACGGAGTCATTTATATTCAGTTGTTTGCTTGTGAACTGAATATACATAATGAAAAATGACGGCTTACTGTTCCAGCTAGAGACTAAGCAGTGTGAATCTCTTAATTAAGAAGGAAGGCTGATTAATTTACACAGAATTATAAGATCTCTCACAGCGAAGAAAAATAAACAGAATGTCCTGTTGCTGTCAGAGATGAGGACAATACTTTTCATTACAATTTATTCAGCTTCTAATTGACTTTCTTTTTCATCTCAGTGAATCTGGGCTTAAATCAAGTGAAGGATAAATGTCAGCAAATTCAAAAGTATTTTTTCTTCAGGACACTGTGATATTTTCCCACACTGTTATATATTCTTTTACTAAGTAAACTTTTTTCTGTTATTTACGTAATGCTTTCTCAACATATTTGGCATTCTAGTCACTTCTGTATGCTGATAATGCAGAAAGACATCACAATATGAAAAAAGAATGGCCTTTACTTCACTGAGCAGTTTTCCCTCTGTACTACTGTAACTAACAGCCTCCTCCTGTATTGCCTTTAATGGTGAAGGGGACTAAGTTAAACACTAGCCACTAAACATTACATTCCTGGTGCCTTAGATATTTATTGTATTTATTATGTACAGATGTTATCCTTAAGTGGATGTGGGTTTAAATATAACAACCTGCTGTTCGCAAAAGTATTAATTACTTCAGTGAGTACCCCTATAGATGTCAAAGAGTACTTTGAGCATAAGGGCAGAAATGTTCCCCTAGTCTGTAAACAACATTGGTGATAGAAACACACACACACACATATATATATATATATATATATATATATATATATATATATATATATATATATATGTATCTTATAGAGAGAGAGGGAGGGAGAGAAGTCGTACTTGTGAGCAGCAAAGTTGTAGATGAGACTCCTAAAAAAATCAAGAAAAAAAGAACCATGCACTGTAAACAGCTCAGTTGAGACTTCAGAGTAATCAAGCAATTATAATTTGTTTAGAAAGCAAATCTGTTTTATTGAAAAACAAATAGATAAGAGCTTTCACTTTAAATGAGCTTCCTCAGTTCACTGTGTTTGCTTGTTTCTTTCTTTTTCCTGCCCTATGCATTTTCTGTGTGTGTGATTCATCAGCATGGGGAGGGGGATAATTAGCTGAAAGACTTTTTTTTGTTCATGGCAGTAAGGAGTATAGCTGCATGGCAAGGATTGGAAAAGTAGACAGACAAACTATATTGAATTAGTTTGTTAGATAAAGTAGAAGCCATAATCTGAGACATTCATTTAGTTTTCCGTCTTGTACTGAATCTGTTTATTTATTTATACAACTTTATCTCTGTTCTGCCTCTGATCCATCTCATTGTTCTCTTTGCCATTTCGACCCCTTCATTCCCCACATTCTGGTCAGCCATGACTTGAAAATAATTTGGGGTAAGGCTCAAACAGAAATGATCTGCCATTCCCAGTGAAGCAACATTTCCTAACTTTTCAGCAACTCCTTTCTGGCTAGAGTATAACTCTATTGCATCTAGCAGGATCAGTCCGTCAACTTTCAATTTCATATCAGCAATACTGAATCTAAAGTAAATGCTCTACTTTACTGGGTTAAAAAAAATCATACCTCCTATAGCCCAAAGATAGACTAACAAATGGAAAAGGAATTATCCTACTACAGCTAAACTACAGCCTCCCTATTATTGTTAGTGTCTCAGATAATAAAAAAAACACTCATGTCTGCAGACCCTAGCCAATCAAATCTACAGATTCATCACATTAGCTCCCCCCACACGAGAACTTCACGGCTCAGTCCTGATTAAAGCAAAATGGCTTCCCACGAAAGATGTACACTCCTACTAACCTGCCTAATTTACAAACTGTTATACCAAGACTCCATTTTTCTCCAGTCTGCTGTCTCAGAGAGTCACATTCTCCAATCTTAGATTGCAGTTTTCACTATTTCTGTCCACCCACTTACACGACTCCACTCCACTGACTGCAACATCTCAGTAATGGCACCTCAAGCATATGTTCACTCTCTGCAAATCTAAGATACATTACCTCTTTTCTTGGTTTTAGACACCAGCTGGAGATTTATTTTTACACAACAGCTGCTTATAAATGACTTTCTGTACAAGGCATTATTTAACGGCATAACTTCACTATGCTTCCTCTGTCCTTCCTCCCTATATTCGCCCTCTAACTTAACAACTGGACATCCACGCTTGATTCCACCAATCCAGCCACAACCCCCTTTTCCCAATTTTGTACAAGGGGTCAGGGTGTCACTTCAACAGTGACATTCATCCAGAGAAGAGGTTTATATTGCCAGATGACTAGCCCTGCCGTGGTAATTCTTCCATACTACAAACACCTATGGTCACTTTAGCGTGTTCTATCCATCTAAAGCAAGTCTTCGGCATGTAGCAGGAAACCCACGCAAACACAGGTAGGACATGCAGACTACACACAGAAGACACCCCAGCTGAGAATCAAACTGGAGAACATCTTAATATGAGGTAGCAATGCTATCAGCTGTGCCACCATGCCACCATAGCCATGGTAATAAACATAGCAAAAAGCTCATGCTTACCTGATTGTTCATAGGTTCATAGGTAGGTACTGGGCTATCGGCCCTAGGGCCCATACAAGCCTAGCCAAAAAATGTACCCTGGCTTTTGCCACCCAAGAAAATAATTTTCCTATGCCCCTGTCGAGCAGAGCCACAGAAGTGATCCCCGGGGTGAATTTCCCATTTCCCATCCAATCATCAAGATTTTTCTTGAAGAGTGCTAATGAGGAGCTCTGTTTGACATAGATAGGTAGTCTGTTCCAGAGTATGGGAAGTCTCTGGGACAGGAATCTATCCCTCCAGCATGTTCTGTTTATTGTGGTGACAAGGTTAAGGTCCCTAGAGCATGTAGCTCGGAGGGATTGGGATTTCTTTAAGTGGAGCATGTCCAACAGCTCTGGGTTTGACATAGCTTTGTATGTTAGACAGAGATGCCCTAGGTAGGTGATATGCGATGGAGTAAAGCTGTAGTTTTATGAGACGATCTGCATAGGGCATCTGTTTGAGGCCAGTAATTGTGAGGTATTTCTGTGGTCTTTCCAGTTGTTGTAGATGTCTTGTGAGGTACATACTAAAAGGGGTGTTGTACTCTATAATGGGTCTAATGAGTGATGAGTAGAGGGGAACAATGACCTCTTTTTTTCTGGATGAGAATCCTTTTGTGATGAGATGAGCCACGTAGAAGGATTTCCTGACCACTTTGGTGATGTGATTATCAAAGGAGAGACTACTGTCCATCTGTGTCCCAAGGTCTCTTATCACATTTTCGGCATTAAGTAGACTACCAGCTATGTGGTAGTTCATGGGTACAGAGATTTTACCAAAGGGGATGACAATACACTTTTTGGCATTGAGCTTCAGGCCATGGCTTTGACACCAGCTATGTGGTAGTTCATGGGTACAGAGTTTTTACCAAAGGGGATGACAATACACTTTTTGGCATTGAGCTTCAGGCCATGGCTTTGACACCAGGAATCTGTCTCAGTGAGGCCCTTTTGTAGTTTGTCCACATCATTAGGAGTTTCGATTATGGCTCCTAGTTTGCAGTCATCTGCAAACTTTATTAATAAAGACCTTCTGTGTTGGCCTGCACTTCAGAGAAGTAGATACCAAACAGGAGAGGACCCAGGAATGAACCCTGTGGTACTCCACTTGTCACTGGTCTGATGTCGGATTTGGAATCCTCTACTTTCACAGTGTGGGTTCTGTCCATGAGCCAGTTGGCAACCCATCTTATGACATAGGGATTTATACCTAGTTTAGTGAGCTTATCTATAATTCCAGAGTGGGGGATGGTGTCGAAAGCCTTGGCGAGATCTAGATAAGCTGTGTGAACCACTTTACCATCATCTATGGCTTGGGTGACTGCATCAAAGAAGTCAATCAGGTTTAGGAGACATGATCTGCCTTTTACAAATCCAAACTGAGTAGGGTCCAGAGTTTGGAGATTACCAATGTCTTTGTTTATTAGTTCTATGATGATACGTTCCATGGCCTTGAAGACCAGGCTCGTCAGGCTAATGGGGAGGTAGTTCCCAGGGTCCGTTGTGGCTCCCCCTTTGTGGAGTGGGATAACTGTCGCAGTGCGCCACTCAGTGGGTACAAAGCC
This sequence comes from Protopterus annectens, assembly GCF_019279795.1. Taxonomy (NCBI): domain Eukaryota; kingdom Metazoa; phylum Chordata; order Ceratodontiformes; family Protopteridae; genus Protopterus; species Protopterus annectens. Next base: position 783,845,870 of record NC_056750.1, on the reverse strand, counting down.
TGAGGTGAGGCTATAATTAAACATGGTACTTAGGTAGGGTGCCAGTTCATTCTGTAGTTCGTGTAGAACGCAGCCTGGGATATTGTCAGGTCCCATGGATGCTGTGTTCTTGGCTTTGGAGAGTGTGTTTTTTACCTGTGCAGCCGTGATTATAGGAACTTTGCATTCTTTCGGTATAGAGATGGGCCCTCTAGGGGGTGAGAGGGGGGTAAAGTTAGCACTGAACCTATCTGCTAGGATGTTGGCAATATCAGTTGGTTCTGTATATTTAGCGCCATTATGCTGTAACTCAGAGCAAATCTGAGTGTTCCCATTTAGATTCTTGACATAGCTATAGAATGCTTTGTGGTTGTCTTTACAGTCAGTGGCAATTTTGTTTTCATAACTAGCTTTGGAGGATTTTATGAGGGATCTCAACTTCTTACTGCAGTTGACCAGGGAGTTCCTCCAGTCATGGGATTTTACTCTTTTTTGCAACAGTTTCTTTCTTCTGTTGTAGAGTTTGTTTATGGCAGAGGACCACCAGATTGGCTTCCTTTTTTTGGAGGATAACATCTTGGTTCTATTAGGGATAGCATGATCCATGCACTCGTGTAAGTGCTTATAAAGTGCATTTGTGTAGGATTCGGTAGTCATACCTCTATTGTCCATCTGCATGGGTGTCATGAAGTTTTCCACTTCTGTCTTAAAGTGTGTGAAGTTGGCTTTGAGAAGTTTTTACGATGGTTTCCCTAATTGGGGCTGGGGGTGGGATGTGGATGTCTAGGCTGATTAGCTTGTGGTGGGATCTGACCAACGAGGAATTGACCTCTGGTGTGGAACACCGGTTTCCCATGTTGGTGATGACCAGGTCTAGGATATTGCTGCCCCTGGTGGGGGTGTGAATAAGTTGATCCAAGGCATTGGAATTTATGAATTCTAGAAAACGTTGAGCAAAAGAGTTGGTACATGAGTAGTTTTCCCAGTTAATGGTGGGGTAGTTGAAATCACCCATTATTAGGGTGTTGGGCTGTACCCTAATACTTTCCAGTGTATCAAGAAATGAGGGGTGTGAATCCTGGGGCATGGTGGGTGGTCTGTAGCAAGCTACAATTTGGATTGTGGTCTTGCCCAGAATTAGTTGCACTTGGATAATCTCGGATGCATTATTCTGTGCAACTAGCCTGGAGGTGTGGATATCCTTAATGAATATGGACACGCCTCCGCCTTTAGTGCTTCTTTCTGGGTTAGGTGACTGAAAGGTGTGGTATGAATTGAAGTCTGGTAATGCAGGGGTGCTCTCTGGAGCTTTGAACCAGGTCTCTGTCACTGCACAGATGTCAATGTTCTCCATTTTAAGGAGTGGCTCGAGTGAGTGGATTTTGAGGTTTAGACTTCTAGCATTGAGTAGCATTACCCTCAGATTTTGCTTGGTTGTACCGGTTACGGTGGTGAATTTGTCATTTGAACCTTGCCTAAAAAAGGCACAATAGGGGTGGCAAGAGTCTTAGCCAGTATCCGGAATCCTAAGGGCGACAGGTGCAGGCCATCTCTAGCAAAGCATCGTGGACTGTCGATCATGTCGTCCCAGGCAGACAAATACTGGATCCCCTTAGAATGACACCAGAAGCTTAGCCAATTGTTGAAGTCAATCATTTTGTCTTTGTACTGTGGTATCATTCTGGGTGATGGCAGGATGCTACTCAGGGTTAGGGTCATACCTGCCTGGGATACAAGATCGGAGAGCTCCTCGATGTCTCTTTTCATGTAGTCCAGGGAGGTATGTCTCAGGTCATTCACACCAGCATGGACAATGACAGTGTCATATTTGTACTTATTGTGGAGTGACCTGAGTGCATGCGTTATGTGGCAGATCCTGGCACCTGACAGGCAGGTGACAGTAACTTTCTCCTTGTTTAGTCTAGTGAGTGGAACATCAGTGTGCCTGACTATAGAGTCACCTATGACTAGAGTGTTGGGTACGTTATGCCTTATGGGCTGTGGTTGAATGGCACACTGAGTTTGTGGGCTATGTGTCATTTGGGTTGTGCTGGAGGGTGGAGTTTGCTTGTGTTTATGCTTTGGATGTCCCTGATGCTTGGGCAGGTTTTTATTGAGAGCCTCCGTGAATGTAGGTGTGTGTTTTGTGTTTCTATGTGTGTGTTTTGGTGGTGTGGGTTTTGAGGGACTATGTGATGAGTGTGGTGTGGTGCAAGTGTTTACCCTCTCCTCTTGACTGTCTAGTCCAGTCTTGGGTGAAGATTTGCTTCCAGTTTGGCTATATAGGTGCATCTCTCGCAGGTTGTAGTGTTGGGAGGTAGGAGGAGAGGGTTGTCTGTGTACATGAGGCAATTGCTGCATTGCCCCAAGATGCCCAAATTCATCAGGTACACAGGAGAAATCACTGGAAGCTGACCCTTAGACATGCCTGGATAAGTGCTTATTTATTAAGTACTAACAACAGGACATCCACTAGACAAGTGAGGAGAGTTGAGTGCTGTAGTAATTTGCAGCTTATTTAGTGCTTACAATGAGTTCTGAACAAGTGCTGAGTTCAAAGAAACAGATTTGAGTGCTGAAACTAGAAAACTGGCTAGTTATAAGAAAAAAAAAACAAAGCTAGAAGGCTACCCTCCAACACAGAAGGGCTTGGGGGCTCAGAAGCCTACAACCAGTCTATACCACTTAACAGAAAAGGCAGGAAACAAGCTTAGATTTTTTTTCTTCTGTTTCCCAGATGCTCTCTTTGTACACAGTAGGAGTGCCTGAAATCAGAATTTGATCTCACTGCACTCAGTTGAGTAAGCAAATGAGATGGGCCCAGAAGGAGTATCCAAACACAAATTTACAAGAGGGCCGGGCAGTTTCAAGGCCACTAAGGTTAACACCAAAACAAAAACAGGGAGGGTGGCTGGGACTAACTGAAGAGCAGAGTCAAAACTTCCAGTTCAGTTAATGTGTCAGTGATAACTGCTGGGGGACATGCCTGTCTGTATATATGTGATTGTATATGTCAGTGTATGCAGATGTATGAGTGGTGAAAGGTGTGTGTATGTGTGTGTGTGTGTGTGTGTGTGTGTGTGTGTGTGTGTGTGTGTGTGTGTGTGTGTGTGTGTGTGTGTGTGTGTGTCTAGGAGGTCACAGTACAGGGTTTATTTAGGGGATTGGTAGGGAATGTGTTTGTGTATGTATATGTCGGGAAGGTGAATGGGTGAATGGGTGTCCATGAGTGTGAATGGGTGTGTGTGTTTGTGTATATTTATGTAGGTGTGAATGTATATGTTTGTGTTGGGGGGGGGGGTCATACCAAAATACTCCACTAGACTAACGAGCAAATCCTGCAACACTGGGGTAAACACTAAACACCAGAGATAACTCTTTATATTATGCGTTAAAGGCACATAATATAATAGAATAAAGTTCTGCAATATGCAATGCTTGGGGTAAGGAAAACACTAGATACCAGAGCTACTCTATACAGTGTATCCTAAAGGCACTGTACCCTTGACACTTACAAACAGCTTGTTAGCCATCTGTGCTACCAGTAGACACCAGAGATGCTTCTAAAATTTTACCTAAGTCTTTGGAAATTAAACAAAAATTAAAGCAAGAAGGGAGAAGTTTCAAACACTGCACCCTTGATACAAGAAGCTTGTCAAGTAGAAGCCTTCACCTACTAGAAGAATATTTTTACATATTAAGAAGTTTGAAAGTCTATTTAGTGTTTGCAATGGTCCATGAGTGAAGAGACAATGGCAGGAGCGTTCTGTAAAATCAGGGGTGGTTGAGGGATGGGAGGGTATTGTTATACGGGAGGATTCAGTACAAAGCCAGGAAGAACACTAGATGGCACAACTATTACTGAGATTCAATTAAAATGTTAATAGAGCAATTGGCATCAGGATGAACTTTCTGAATGATAAGAAGTGTGAAATGCTGATGTGTAGCATTTCTGACTGAGTGTAAGGATCTGTCATTTACAAGGGCAGGGACAAAAATAAGGGAGATTGGGCATGTTCCGTCAGCTCAGGGGCAGGTAAGATCAGTGTGTGTGTGTGTGTGTGTGTGTGTGTGTGTGTGTGTGTGTGTGTGTGTGTGTGTGCGTGAGTCTGTGTTTGTGTGTGTGTGTGTGTGTGTGTGTGTGTGTTTGTATATGTGAGTGTATCTGTGTTTGTGTGTGTGTTTTTCTATGTGTACATCTGTGTTTGTGTGAGTGTCTGTGTGTGTGTGTGTGAGTGTGTGTGTGTGTGTGTGTCTGTGTATATGTGTGTGTATATATATGTGTGTGTGTGTGTGTGTGTGTGTGTGTGTGTGTGTGTGTGTGTGTGTGTGTGTGTGTGTATGTGTGTGTGTGTGTGTGTGTGTGTGTATGTGTGTGTGTGTGTGTGTGTGTGTATGTGTGCGTGTGTGTGTGTGTATATATGTGTTTGTGTGTGTGCATGTGCATGCATGCGTGCGTTTCAACACATGCATGTGTGTGGGAGAGTGAATTTGGGCTCTCTAAATCAGAAATGGTTACTGCGAGGTGCACTCAAGACTTGCACCTCATTGTAACCTTTCTGAATGTGGCCCATTCCATGCAAACTTGCACTGTTTAAGTTTCTTGTATTTAATTATTATATAGTCTTGACTGTTGCATATTGTCATTCTTTCAGTTTGCTGATTTGTTTTGCTGTTGAGCTTAGTTTAAGATTTTGATATGCAAAAAAGTTTAAGGTAGGTGCATATTTTCAATGGGATATGTCATCTTTAGTAATAATGTGTGCAAACATTTTTCAGCATTACAGTCAAAAACACACAAGCAGTCCTATAACCAAGCACTGCATATGTTACTCCAGAGTAAATTATTATTAGCCTGGCTACAATATATCATCAGGTAGCTTGTCAGAATACTTGGCAGGTGATTTTTATAATTTGCTAAATTCAGATGCAGCAAGAAAGGTCGGTGCAGCTATAATTTTAATGACATAGCACAGCTAGCACATGCAATGTGGTATTTATCTTCCGGTGTGCTATATCTCCAAGGATTAGGTCCAGGCATTGGTCAGGTGGCACATTTAGGCAATGTTGCTATAGGAATTCCCTTAAACATTCTGCTTTTATTCAGGCACTGTGATTTTTATTAGCCTGCTTGCAGCTAGCTTAACAATTTTTATTTGTCTCTTGCTGAGCTGAACTGGCTTAGTGCTTTCCTTTCTGGTCTCCAGATTGTTTTTGCTCTCTGTGTGTAATAATCCTGAGATCCTGTTGCAGCTTTTATTACTGTTTAGTTTGTTTAACATAGCTGCCAAAATGGCAAATGAATAAGCTTACCTATAACCCCTCTAAATGACCTTCTTTTCTCTTCATTGTTTTTAATGAGACTTACCGTTTATAGAGGGGCGAAGAACAGCCTAATGTTACAATTGTAAAAGAAATGCAACATTGATAAACGTCAGGAGCCGTATTGTTCTACTGCTGCCTGTTCTGCACCAATAATAAACTATTAATGAGTCATCATAATGAACTGTGCATTCTTTATTTTATATATTATTAGCCTAACTTGGTCTTAGCTAAGCTGTATATAAAATATCCCACATCACCTATCAAAAAGTGTAGCGGAAGTTCCCTGATGGCCTGGCTAAATTTCTCATAGTAGTAGTATAAATACCACCTCAGTCCTCCCCTGAAAAGGGACTGCTATATCAATCAACAAAAGATAAATAAATAAATAAAAATCATCTCATCTTTAACTGCATGAAATTTATGTTGGCTAATACTTACATTCCAATTTCCAAAAGTGTATAATTCCTTACAACATCAGACCTTTCTTTCATTTCTGAGCACCTCAGCAGATGGACATGCCCTCTGCTTTAATCTGTCTACATCATAACCTCATCCTCTGCTCTCCCTGAGTACTATGCTTGGCATCCTCAGACCTGAAAGCTTCAACTTCTGGTGACATTACAACATGTCATTGGTTGTTTTTGTCCACAGGGAGGGTTTTCCAGCTGACATAATTGGAGTAGATTGGTCTTACTTTCTCCAGTAGACAGTATTTAGTTTGAACTCTCTACCATGATCTACCTGTCTTGTGTGGTCCTACATAGTACAGCTTATAACTTCAATTAAGATACACAAGCTCCTTCAACCAGATTGGTTAAAAGTCCAAAAAAAGAAGTATCATGCCATCAAGCAAATGGTAGGAGAAAAACTAAAATAGCATCTGATTTAATATTCCACCTATAAATATCTAAATTGTGGAACTCCCTACCTTCCTACTAATATTAAGTTATTATCCTCTCCATCTGCTACAAAATCAGACTAAATGATTATCTATTTAATTCCTGCACTGCTTGTCTTCCAGCTCATCTGGATAAACTTACCATATGTCTCTTGTTTTTCTTCTACAAATATTCATGTATTACATCCAAATTTTTATTTTCTTTAACTCATTTCTTTCCCTCTAATTATGCCGTCTGCCTTTTAACATCATTGAAACCTCCAGTGTTAATATCTCTCTTGCTCTCTTTTCCAATTCTAAACATTTCCACTTACACTATATTCCTCTATGCAAACCACTCCAAGAATCTTTCCTTTAATAATACCTCCTTGGTCTCCTGTTTCTTCCAAATTATAATATTTTCCACTCTCATTAATACACCCTCCATATTCCGCCTTCTCTTTACACACTAAGTATATTACATGGCTTTGTAACTATTCTTTCTTCACTCTCCTAAAAGCAGCCACTGTGCTAAGTCTTTAATTTTGGCATGTTGCATTATATTATGGGTCAGATTCCAAAAGAGTTGCTATCAATGTATAAACTCCAATGTAAGCCTTTCCCAATTCCAAAACTTGCTCTTAGTCTAATTGACTTCCTTCAGTGTAAGGCCTATGTATAAACAGGCTTACACTGGGGGGCAGATTCCCTGCAGACTACTCTGTTGCAGATGCTGGGTAAGCAAATTGGTGTAACTAAGGAAATAATTTTTTTGAGCTATGATACAGAATCAGAATTGCCCAGACATAGTAAGGCCTTGCTGAGTTTACTTACAGTGGCTGCCAAAAAAGCAGTTACTAGAAAATGGAAATCAAAATCTATATCAACTTTACTACGAGTAGCGATGATAGTAACACAGAGAAAACAACTGGATTTGGGATCTTTAGAAAAGGGGCAAATTATGTAGCAAAAACGTATAGGATCAATACATGCAGAGGAGGAATGAGTTTTAAAAGAAGGCAGTAATTAAATGAGCTATGTAATGGTTGACTGACAATAATAGTTTAATAAAGATGTTTCTTGTTTAAAAAAAAAAAAAAAGACAGTCAAATTGGGCAGTGCAAGACACCTATTCAGAGAAGACCCAGGAACAAAATCTCCACAATTTATTATATTTTTTATTTTATTTTATTTTTATTTAACATTTGTTAAAAGGGAAAGTCCAACTTGGAACAAAACCAATTTTCAGTGGAAGCCTGGGGAGAAACACTCCAGATGCATGTCTTTGTAACATGGGAGGAAATCAGAGCAACCAGAGGAAACCGACATAAATACAGGGAGGACATGCAGACTGCACAGAAGGCACCCCAGCCGAGAATCAAACCAGAGAACCTCTTACTGTGAGGCAACAACGCTACTGCTGCACCACTGCGCCATCCAAAATTATACATCTAAAAAAAAAAAAAAAAAAAATATATATATATATATATATATATATATATATAGTCCAATTCCAAAAGGCTTGCTCTCAGTGTAAATGACTTACTCTGGTATATTACACTATAGAATAAAGTCAATTACACTATTAGCAGGTCTTTTGGGGGTGTTGGGGGCATAGACCCCCCACCTAGTTGGCTTTCACCAAATAATGTAAAACAAAACCAGAGAACATAAAACCAAAATAAGTGGGGGGGCTATGCCCCTCCAACTATATATACTAATACCAGGATCGCACTACAGTGGGAAAAAGGACATATACCTTTGACTTGCCTTATTGTACTACTTGTCAGTGAAATGAGTTTTAGGTGAAATGAACTTTAGGTGATTTGGTTTAGGTGAATTGAGTTTAGGTGAAATGAGTTTTAGGTGAAGTGATATGTACCCATATATATATATATATATATATATATATATATATATATATAAATATATATATATATATATATATATATATATATATATATATAAAAATATGTATATATATATATATATATAGGTTACCTTCATTTGACTAAAAGCTCATTTGACTGAGACCAAATGATTGAAACTTCATTTGACTGACAGTTCATTTGACTTAAAATTAGTACTGGCAGTGTCTAGAGCACTGTAAGGCAAGTAAAAGGAATATGTTCTTTTCCCCACTGCAGTGTGTCCCTGGAGATAGTATATATAGTTAGGGGGGTGTGGGGAGTACTAATTGTCAGTCAAATGAACTGTCAGTCAAATGAAGTGTCAGTGAAATGAAGCTTTAGTCATTTGGTCTCAGTCAAATGAGTGTTAGTCAAATGAAGGTATCCCATATATATATATATATATATATATATATATATATATATATATATATATATGTGTGTGTGTGTGTGTGTGTGTGTGTGTGTGTGTGTTAGACATCCTTCTTTCTCCCCCTTCTAGTAATTCTGCTTTCTCTTTCCTTTCTCTATAATTATGAAATATTATCATTAGAAGAAAGTTGTATGAATAATGTATGAATACTACAGTACTCACTGCTAATTAAAATCAGTAGATTAATACTACAGTACTCACTGCTAATTAAAAATCAGTAGATTAATACTACAGTACTCACTGCTAATTAAAATCAGTAGATTAATGCTACAGTACTCACTGCTAATTAAAAATCAGTAGATTAATACTACAGTGCTCACTGCTAATTAAAATCAGTAGATTAATACTACAGTACTCACTGCTAATTAAAAATCAGTAGATTAATACTACAATACTCACTGCTAATTAAAAATCAGTAGATTAATACTACAGTACTCACTGCTAATTAAAATCAGTAGATTAATACTACAGTACTCACTGCTAATTAAAATCAGTAGATTAATACTACAGTACTCACTGCTAATTAAAATCAGTAGATTAATACTACAGTACTCACTGCTAATTAAAATCAGTAGATTAATACTACAGTACTCACTGCTAATTAAAATCAGTAGATTAATACTACAGTACTCACTGCTAATTAAAATCAGTAGATTAATACTACAGTACTCACTGCTAATTAAAAATCAGTAGATTAATAATGCAGTACTCATTGCTAATTAAATTCAGTCGATTAGCACTGAGGTTTCTTTCATCTACTCAGTTTTCCCCTTATAACCCCCCTTTCCTTCTTTTTCCTGCTTTCCTCCCTTTTCTACTTCTTCTCTTTATTACACGGAGAATGCTTACCTATAAAAAGGGACAATAACCAGTAAGTCAAATGACATTCATTTGATTTAATATAGAGGATTATGACTGGCTTGCCAATTGTAACTTAACTATTATGTTTTAGACATGGATGCCAGGAAATTCACCTCGAGAACGAAGTTCAATAGGTGAATCTCGCCATCTGTGTTGAGAACACATAATATTTAGTTACAATCAGTGATCTGGTCATAATTCTTTGTAGTGTGTGAAGATTTATCTTCTCCATGTAATCAAAAGTAATATGTAAAAAAATGATGTGTTGTGTTGGCTTTAAAGTGGTAAAGCAGCAGAGGAGAGGCTGACATCCTTACTTATTCCTTGTGTAAGGGAAGGCTGTTTAATTCAAAATGCCCTGTGTAGTTTAGCAGACAGCAGGTAGAAATGGGAGGTGAAATGAATTTCTACCTGCTGCTGCCATTTACTGCTCATTTTAGTCTACTTTTAGTACAAATCTGGCCTTAACAGCACATATGGGGTGGTTAACAATTGTTAACAATAAACATTGTTAAGGTTTAGTCTTGTGCTATAGCAGTGCTGAGCCCTTTTGTAATATTGATGTTCTTTCAAGTATAATCACTGCTCTCCATGCTCTATGTTCTAACTTAGACTACTTCATAAATTCATATGTTCATAATACTTCATAAATTCATAAGTTCATATGTTCTAACTCACTTGTTGTTTTGCACTTACTTCTGTATCGTACATTCGTTTGTAATTACCTTAATCGCTGAATTCCAGTTCACACAGCCGACAATAATGTCATTATACTTTATCCTGTAGTTTGTAAAGTTGAGAAGGTTCTGTCTATAGCATCATACAGACAATATTATATTATTAGATATTTACTGTTTAGCTAAATTAATCAGACATGATGACTACTAGTGGAACTTAAAAACTTATATCCGCTATCTTGCACTATAAAATTCAAAATTTTGTTGTACTTTGAAAGTGTCCTATAAAAAACGTGATCACTTCATTAAGTTAGCAAAATTAATATATATAGTGGAGAATATATAAAAATAGAATTCTGAAATATACCAAATATTACTGATTATAGCTATTTAGAATACCACTATAATCTAAAGTATTTAATAGAGTAGACTACAACTCAAGAGACTTGTAAAACACACAAACACTTATTCTAAAATGAATCAAGGGACTCATAAATTAATCATTTATAATGAAATCAAACATCTGGCATATTTACATATTTTGGCATTTTCCCCATTTTTTGCATATATATCTTTCTCATCCAGCACATTCTTAGTTTAATCTTGTGAATCAATTTTTGTATAATTACCCTCTTCAGTCATACTTCTTGCTCCCTGAAAGTGTTACTTCTATTAATTTCTCCTTCCTCCTTCTATCAGTAAAGTGAGGAACAAATAACTTTTTATATAAGTTTTCATTTTATTTATAACAAAAAGTCAAGTTATGGTAAAGTAGAGCAAATAAATAAAATGATAGCACCCCCAATCAAACATTGCACCGGTCTGGGCATTCTGTGTGTGATGTTTGGCATCAATGACTGAAAGAGTATTAATGCCTACAAGTGTCACTCTGCTCTAAAATTAAGATGGTACTACTCATGTCAATTTTAAGCTTCTCATTATATTATTAGACCCCCAAATGCACTATGAAATGTTGACTTACAGCATGTAGTAGTTCTCAAGCAATAGGCTAATGAAATTAACAAAAAACAGCTTCAGTGTGCTGTATTTTATGGTAAAGATACAATTATACATCTTTACAGTTTGTAAATACCAAACTAAAACACAGGAGAAGAATGTATGCATATAGAACACATTGAACATAACTTTCACTAAAAATTAAGGTCATAATTATCAATCAGAACTTTACCACAGTAAAATCATTTTGCTGACACACAATCCAAAACCCAAAATTACAGTTAACCACCATGAGCCAGTGCACATCACAATAAATGATGAACATTAGCAGATAACATTCCAAACTCCATAGAAATATCTCCCCAATTAATTAATAGAAACTAGCATTGGTTCCTTCCCATTTCTTTAAAATAAATAAACATACATTTTACTTTTCTTTATTTCCCAATATTAAGGGAAGTTAAAATAATTGCTAATCCAACATTATATTTATTGACAAAAGAGAGTGTTCTGCATTTGCTAGCCAGCACTACTAGCTATTTTGGAGATGTGACTTTTGCTATGCTTCTTGAGGTAACACACCGCAGCCCAGTAAAATAATAAATGATTTCCCTGCCATATCTGTTCAGTGCTTCACTAGTGTTATGGACTATGCTTTACATTTATAATGAATGCTGACACTGAACAGGAAACACAACTACTCAAGTTGTAACTTTATTGTTTATATTAAAGTCAGAATGCCTCTGCCATTTCCAACAAACTTTACCCAGTAGCAAGATTTAATAACTTAACATTTAATTTCATGGGGGATTATTAAAAGGTAAAATAAAGATTTAACTCATTCTCTTAGCATGTCAGTTTAATCACCATAAATGGGAGTTCTAAAAGTGAAGCAGGAAGAAAAGCTTCAGAATCACCTGAGACCCTGCTAGAGCATTTTTGTTTGCATGTCCTATCCAGCTTCTTTCATGTTTGAATATTTTTCTTTTAAAAAGGTGTTCTAAACAAATTTTATTGCAAAAGTTTTGCTTAGAGTTGAGAAAATAAACTATATTATTAACAATGTTAAATAAAACAATTTTAAACTTCATTTTCCATTACATATTTATAATTATACACTAATTCATTTGCAGTTCATAAGAATATATCAAAATACATTAATACTGTAGTTAGCAATGCAAAATATTAACAAATTAATTATAGAACTATAAACTAAAATACTGTGGTTGATCTTTTTATATGAATCACACATGTAAGCAAGGTGGTTTTATTGATCAACTAAGAGCTATGTTTACCCATAGCTGCATATATCAACAATAACTCATTCACATGATGTTATTTTAAATAGAATTTATGTGAGGTTTGAAATGAGCAAGGAACATCTTATGAGATTTTACTAGCACACCGCAGGGGGATTTCCTTTGAGTTTTTAATATAGAAATAATGGAAGTTACCTGTGTTTAGTATTTCAGAAAGCAAGAAAAAATAACAGACGTAATCTCACTTTTGGTAAGTTTGGCATAAACAGCCTATTCAATCAAGTTATTTTTTGATGAAGCTACTTGCCTCTTCCACATAATTAAATGTTATCTCCCCTGTTGTATTTTAGACTTTTAACCTTACTGGACAAGATAAATGGGCTATGATATTATTTTATTTGAGCATTTTTGTCAATTTACAGTATTCTTTTCTCTAGTTTAATGTTTGAAGTCATAGTTTTTGTCATATCCTATATTGTTAATCCCATTTTTAAAGGTGGTTTCAGCCAGGCTGTTTCTAACAGTAGTTATTCATCTTGGAAGGACAATAATTTAACTGCTGTGGATCTTGGCGATGATGCAGGGTTTGTAGAAATAGCTTTACCTATTGCTCTAGGAGATTTTAAATGCCGTATGAGAAGGCTTCCTGTAAATTTAGTAGCTGAGGGATTCATGTTGTTAAAAAAGACAAGATATAATTTCCTTCGCTATTTTCAGGACCCCAAAGATTCTTAAATTGCATCTTTACACCCCATTTCCATATCTTTCATTTAATCACAATAACTTTCTTGTCAAATACTTTCCTCAGTTAGTTGCATTATTTCATAAATCAATTTTTCAAATGATTCACAAGGAGATATGTCACAAAAAAGACTTCCAGCAGGAAGCAGGAATATTTTTAATTAGTAAGAATTCAGTCTGAGCCTCTCCTTTCATTTTCCCATCTCCAGGCATCGAGGTATCTCATTCAATGCTATTTCTATATCTTTAGTCTACAAACACTGGTTATTAATAGATTTCAGTGTTTTGTTCTGCTCAATACTAGTTTTTGTAGTGTATCAAGCTTTATTTGTAAGTTGTCCAGTTTAAGAAAAAGATTTTGAAGTGAAGACAAAACCTGCTGGGAGTCCTTTTTAGTGACTTCTCTCCCTGTGAAGTTTTAGAAAAATTAATTTATGAAGTAGTCTAAGTAACTAGTAGAGGAAATATTTGACAATAAAATTTCCAATTCAGTTTAAAATTTCCACTTCTTTGTGTTTAATTAATTAAAGTTGTTTTAACTAATGGCTCACTTTTTGGCTATATTCCTGCCACTTTCCTCAATTTTTTTAACTGCATTGATGTTGTTACATCTCTACTGCCCTGACTTAGAATCCAGATATAATTTCTATTTTATTTGCTGACATATTACAATATTTACAAACGTGCTCAGGAACTGCTTGAATTCACTATTAGGCACAACTGTGAATAAAAAATGAACACCTAGAGTAACAATCATATTTTCTAAATATATATCTGTCTGCCATGTATATATCTTCAGAAAGTTAATAGAATCCTCATTTTTTACATGGCTCAAAAACGGTTTCAAAATTTCTTATAAAGAACAAGAAAAACGTTCACGATCTCATTGGTTTTCTGATATCATAGGTCACACTGGGGGCCAGGACAAACTCTAATTTACTTTTGGCAAACCCTACACAATTGGTATTACAGATGTTACAACATACATATAATAATTTAGAACCATTGCAATATCATTGTTCGAATACAGTAAGACATCATATAACAGAGTTTTAACAACATCAATTATTTTTTTCTATGGAAGCGCTATAATTATCATATCTACTAGCATCAGGTAACAATCACTTCATAGCTTTCAAATAAACTTCTGTATTCATAAGCACAGTTGTTCCACCCTTATCTGCCTGCTTAATTATCAAATCATTATTGTTATATAAATTATTTACAGCTAAAGATTCTTCATTGCCAAACTATAATAATGATCAGCAGGTTTACTAGCAAAGAAGTCATATATTTGGTCATTAAATACATTTAAAATGCTGTAATAACTGCCTTATAGGAATGCAAGTGCTGGAGCATTTATGCACATACTTAGCATGACTTTTACCATCAAAAAATACAAGTTTCAAATAATCATTTGTTATAAATATTTTAAATTTGTAAGCATCTCACTTAAGTCCCTTTATCAGTGTGTACAAATTCAGATCCTTTTTTGTAATAATTTAATATCATAATCACATTCATAGGTTAGTGCTTGGTTAATTGCCTTTGTGGGCCATTTTAAGCCTAGCCAATTACTATATGTGAGAATCAAACCCTGCACCTTTGGTTTATAAAACAAACACCTTAACCATTATGCCAACCTCCCACTATGCACATCTGATAAATTAAGGGTAGTGTCTTTTCCTACTACTTGCTGCTCACTGGTCAGCTTCTCTTCTGTCAGATGACATCATCTCCTTTCACCCTTCTTTTGCTTCTTCCTCATTGACAGCAGTCCATTGGCTGAGAATCCAAATTATATAGTTATTGGACAATAAAGAGACCAAAACCCTTGTTGTTGTTGTTTGTATTCTGTACTGTTTAAACCCGATGTTGCACTGGGTTAGAGGGCTCATTTGATGATGTAGCACTAGCACATTAATTATAAACAAATTATTGGTTAATTATTAATTGTATCATGATTAATAGAGTTCCTGGCACAACTCACATCTCTGTTCTCTATAACATATTTTCTCTTCACTTGGCATTCATTTTCAATAGGCAATAGCTGAGTATAATCCAACTGAACTACTTTTAGTAGCAATGGGTGATTCTTCACTAGGCAGAAACTTCACTTACTACAAGTCCACATAATATTAAACTATTAAAGTCCTTCTTTTAGTTCACTTGAAATAGAAATATATTCATTCAGTCCTGGTGGGTTGGCTGCATCCAATCTCAACTGCCACAACATTTCTTTGTGTAGCAGTTGATTTTCCCAGTCCCCCGATAATGGCGTCACTTTGATTTTTCAAGAATCAGAAAAATGAACTTATTAAAATTTACACACCACATAGAATGCCTAGCCAATGCACTTTTGTTGTCTCTTCTCCTAATACTATACAGATGTTGATAAATTCATTGCTGTTGTTTATCTTTCCCCCATAAAATGTACAACAGGTACAACATGTAACCAAATAAATAATTTTCTGTGCTTTACAATTCAAAAATGTGTCTTCATCCCATGAGTAATGTTATTCAATACTGCACCTTCCCTATTTACATTAACGTAGGTACAATATGGGCAGTGTTCACACTTCCTA
Organism: Protopterus annectens; assembly: GCF_019279795.1. Taxonomy (NCBI): domain Eukaryota; kingdom Metazoa; phylum Chordata; order Ceratodontiformes; family Protopteridae; genus Protopterus; species Protopterus annectens. Next base: position 783,830,266 of record NC_056750.1, on the reverse strand, counting down.
GTTGTGGGTACACCATAACTGACCATCGTTCTTTCTAAAGCAACCTTAAAATTATGTTTGTTCTTGTACTATAATGTGGGTGAAGAGTTAAACAAACAACATATGTTACTGTTAGCTTGCAATAGCGACCAGTTTCTGTTAATACTCTTCTCAATTTCCTTAACATCAGTTGTATAGTACATAACCATATTGTTAATAGTAGAAAAAACATTGCCTGTGTTCATCTCACTATTTTGTACCATAACTCTCAAACCATGTTTAATAATAGGAGCATATCTATCCTGTCTCCCTACCCACACTTCTTGTATGATTTTCTTCAATAGGTCGAGAGGGTACCCACGATCAATAAACATACTTTTGATTATGGAAAATTAATCCAAGCAGTCCAAATAATCAGAAGTAAGGTGTGATGCATAAATTAGTTGACTTTTAACCACGCCTTTTTTCTGGTGCATCGGGTGGCAACTTGTGTAATGTAAATATATGTTACAATATGTGGTTTCCTAAATACTCTCATAGTAAGTGTGCCGAACCCTTTTTTAAAAAAGAAAACATCCAAATAATTTATGACACTGTTGTTAACTGTGTATGAAAATCTAAGAAAATTCAAACTGGTTTGCATAAAATCAACAAAAGATTCTAGTTGTTCTAAGGTGCCTGTCCAAATGAAAAATAAATCATCCAAAAATCTAAAATATACCAAACATTTCATAAATGAGGGTGACTGAACTAATTCATGCAATTCCCACCAAAGCATCACTGTGTTCGCAAAAAGAGGGGTGCATTCTGCACCCATTGCAATACCCTGGTTCTGTTTGTAAAATTCCCCCTCTTATAGAATAATCTTCATAAAACTGCATTACACATACTATACAAACTCAAGCTGTTGCTATGTAAATCACATTCTAGCAGCATATGGTCTGACTGTATGTCATGAGTTCCTGTGAGATTAGTTTTGGATGAAAACAAGCTGTAATTAGATGAACTTAAGAGAAAAACATTGGCATTTAAATCCCTAATTTTAACAGTTTCTTTTCATGAGGCTTATTGTGACATAATCCATCTATTACTATGCATTTGAAGTCTGTGTTTCTAGAAAGAAAAAGATAAATGATTAAAAGTACTATGAAAAACATCCTGGCTCTCTAGTGGATTGGAGTCCTATCTTTTTATCTAGTATCCTTTCATCAAAGTAAATTGGCATAAAGGGCACTTAAACAAATTCTAAGCAACATCATCAAAATTATTAAAACCCAACACACCCCATATACAGGGTGAGATCCCTCCTATGCCTACATTATTGATTTAACTCTAAAACTGTCATGTATGGGGAAAACAGTATTTTCTTAATATGGCAATTTTGATGACTAACAGATTCAAATGTATGTTTTGGTATGTGTGTCTGTGTCTGAGCCAGGCTTAGACAAATAGCACAGCAGCCACCTGCAGTGTTATGGCTGTAGCTATCTCTCCCCCGCCAAGGTAAGGTAGTTAGCAGGGGGAATGACACAGAGGGTGGCCTATTATCAGCATGGATTCTGAGGCCCAGAAGTTTTCTAAAAAATATTTAACTTTCTGATATATGATATATAAAACTTGATGCTGCCGTTCAAAGAATATAAGAGTTTCTCAAATGTTTTATGAGCCAAACTATGATGGTTTCATTAAGTGTTAGGTGACAGATGAACAACACAAAATGGTGGCCACTGCATTGTTGCAGCACACTTTACTGCTTGTTGCCATGGAGACATGTTCACTACCATCAATCAAGTGTGGCAATAGACAGGATTGCTTTAGTGCTGTTATCACACTGGACTCCAGTGATTGGAGGTGGAAGAATGAACCAGCAACTTCAGAACAACTTAGAAATGCTGGGCTGTATGACAAATGCTTTTCCATGATAGTAAATATATTCACTTTGAAGTAGTAAATATATCAGTGTCTCAGAAAAGTGCCACATAGAACTTTAAATATCAGTGGAAAGGTGTCTGTAGTTACTATTCAGCACGAATGAAGCCCTAAATACAATACAGATGACATACTAACTACTGAGAACATCTGATGTGCCCAATATGTGTGGTGTTTTTCTGGTTAAAGGTTTTTAACTACTGCTTCCCATTTATTATTATTACAAATGCAGATGTATTGTCGACACACCCACTAACTAACTACCTGACCCATATTAAATTCTGCTCATTTTCACACTGCGAGTTCACTTATATTTTATAGTCTACATTCCATTTCTTATATATCCCACTTCAGCTCTCTTTCGAATTTCAAACAACATGTGAGTGCATACACAATCCTCAGGGCAGTAATGAAATATTAAGTGAAGTACTCTCTTCCCACTCAATATTTCTGTCTCCAGCTTTCAGCTGCACTCTACCTGCATTGCACCATTTCAGAGCCCATATGAAAGTAATGCCGTGTGAAGATACACAATTTCAGCATTTGCTTGCAGATGATGTGTTTATTTATATGAGGACACGTGCATCTGATAGTTTTAATGCTTTTTTACATACATAGCTGTGAATACACAAACCCTGTTGGTTATGAGTTTGAAAGTGTATTGCTCTCTGCACACTCATAACACTTTTTTTACATTTATCCAGTGAAATATGAAATATTTTCACAGTGATACTTTATATACATATCTGAATGAATGATGTTTAGACTTGTTACATCACAGATCGTCAGATTAGTAACTGTGACCAAATTAAATGCACAAGAGTTTTTTTAAGTATTAGATTCTTAGAGGCTTTAGAGCTTTTCACATAAATTATTTACTGCTTTTTACATCTAACTTGTAGAAGACAATAAAAAACAGCATCCTGAAAGCTGAACCATTGAATTCAAAAAGTCAACAGAATGAACAAGAAGGTTGTTTGATTTGTTTTAGCTTAATCTCTTGATGCAAAGTATAGTGCACGTCAGCAGAAGCCTGAACCCCATTAAATACCTTTTATTATCTGGGACAGATAGCAGAGTGCATTTAGTAAGCTAATGCATAATTTAGATGTAAAAGTAGTATATGTACTTAGAGAACACAAAGACTGTAGAAGCAGGTACTCCTAAGTTCTTCCTCTCACTCCCACTGCCACCGTATATATCTGTCTTATTTCTGTCTCACTGATGTTAAAGCCAGAGTTGTAATGTATATAATCTTGAAGAGTGGAACTTTATTCCATTTAAGTAGTTACCATAATGAACATACAGCATGTTCTGTTTGCTTCTGTAAGTTGTGGATGCATTACATTGTAATATTCTAAGTCTGTCAGGATGAAAAGTGTATATTAGATTACATCGGAATGTAATAAAAAAGTCACTTTTCACCACTGCAGAATTTGTGACCTAAATAATGAATTGCATTGTAGCCTTTTGCAATACCTTGGTGCTAAAGCCTATGCAAGGTTTAACGCTTCATAATGATTTATTGTGTTTCCTTTTGTTGAAAACCAATGAATCAGAACTAAACTGTCAGCTACAAAAGCTGTGAACAGTACTGCCCATTAACACCTTCAAAAAACAAACAGAAAGTTTTGTTCCTGTGCCCCTTTATTCCTTAGCTCTCTGTATATACTAACTTTGGCATTGCACACATTCTGAAAAAAGAGGTTTATTTTACTCTCTTTTAAAGATTTCTCTTTAGTATGAATTAGTTAACCTCTCAGTTAGTACGAACGAAGTCCAGTGGTCTTAAATAGACAAAAGCACTCAATAGATTTATATAAAAGCAGCTTGAAAGTGAAGGTTTTGGACTGTGGTCAAGTTCATAGGTATGGTTCTGTGTATTTCTTAGTAGTTGTCCTTGCACATACCTCTGGTTCATTTATGGAGTACAAGAAGACTTTGATAAGGGATTCGGACTTGGTCCTGTACATGAACTTAATAGGATAATTGGGGAGGTAGACCAGGGCTAAGACATGGAAAGTGTAAAACTGGATAGCTGCATGGCTGAATGATAGGACAAGGAGGACTGCAATGAGATGGCCATCCATCCATCTATTTTCTGATAACCTGACTTATCCTTTTATAGAATTATGTGGATACTTGAGCTTATCCTTGCAACCAAATGCCACAATACTATGAAACCCATGCAGGACATTGTGCGGGTACATCACAGAATGCACACACATGGGCTAATCCAAGCCCTAATCTTGTTCCTGTCCATAACCCCAACCCTAAACCATGCCTCAGAAAAAAGATCCCTTTCAATAACATTACCACTACACAAGACATTAATATACAACATAAAACATGCAGCAACACACATGCACAACAGTAAATCTATCCCCTTCCCTAGCCCTTACTCTGACCCAAAGCCTAACCCCCCCCCACTAATGTTGAATCTTTTGGTATATATAAAACCCACACTTAATTTTCCTTACCCACATACATTCAATCTTCCTTCTTTTGATAACTGTAGCACTCAGGAATGAGTGCTTTTGACAAATGTTCCAAGCACTTCACTCTGTCAACAACCTGACAATTCAACAGTGTGAAGCGTAACTGTAGAATTATATCAACACAACTCTAACTGTATAGTTATGTACTTAGAATTTATTTGGTAGAATTCCATGCTGAAGAATTCAATGGTTTGAGTTCTGCCTCTGAAATTCTGTTTGCAATTCTGTCTTGTAGCATTCTGTTGTGTGGCTATCATTCTTGTCCTGCAGTTCTGTCTGTTTTGAATGCCATCTAGTTCTGCTGAAGTTTACCCCTATGTACTTATGATTAGAATTCAAACTGTAGACTTCTGTGTTTAGAATTCTGTAAACAGACATACCTGTGTAATTATGTCTTTACAATTCTATCTGGAAAATTCTGTGCTTAGAATTCTATCTGTAAATATTTGCATTTACAGTTCCATTTCTAGATTTTCATGTTTAAAATTCATTCTCTATACTTCTATATTTATTATTGATCACTTTGTAGAATACTATGCTTAGCATTCAGTTCATAGAATTTTCTGTGTAGTAGTCTGTTTGCAGAACTTTAATTGCAGAATTCTGTGTTTGGGTTCTGTTCGTAATATTATCTCAGTAGATTGCCATAGGTAGACTTGTGTCTTTAAGCTGTATATTTTCACCACAGAAATCTTTGCTTAGACTTCTATGACGATGTATTTGTTTAGAACTGAAAAAAATTAGGTTGAGAATTTTGTCTGTGTAATTATTTGCCTATAATTCTATCTGTAGATCTGTTTGTTTTGAATAATATGTTTAGAAAATGATCTGTTGAACTAGGAATTATATCCACTGAATTTTTTCTGAAGAATTCTGTGGTTTAAATTATAGCCATAGAATTCTTTATTTAGAATTCAACTTGCAGAAATCTGTGTTGCATTGCATGTTTATATAATTATACAATTATACAATATATAATATAAAAATATTATTATAATAATATAATTATATTATGTAATATATTATAATGTTTGTAACTCTACCTCTATAGAATTTTTTTTTTAATTTTTGGTCCCCCCTTACATCATTTAATCGGTCCAGCTCCCCAGTGCCTCACATCCATTAGAGGTCTACCCGCTGGTCTCCTACCCATGGACTTAGTCCAGTATGTCTGGGGCTGGTCATGAATCCTAAGGGCATCCTAGGGGCTCAGCTATCTCCACATTCATCTCAAATGTATTTTTCTTTTATGCCCTACCCAATGAACTGCTCCCTCCTCTGTGCTTGCTGACTTGATGCTTGAGGGCAATCCTCTTTGGACCATGACTCCCCATACAGAACATTATCAATGAATGCCCCACCCCAGGATGGGCATACCTATCCCTCCCTGCCATTCTGTCAACTACCTGAGCCACAAATTGAACCCGGATCACCTGGGCCATAGCCATGGCTTTATCCCTCTATATCACTGGTGCAGCTGAACTCTATTGAATTTTATTTGCAAAATTTTTGTTGTAGGATTCTGTCATCATCATCATCATCAACATCAACCCCTTTTTTCTGTTTTCTACATGGGGTTAGGATGTTGAGTCAGCTATCACCATCTCTCTCAATTCGATGCCACTGTCCTACCTTCTTCAACAGTCATGCCTGAGTTCCACATGCCTTGTCTTATACCATCCAGACAACTCTTTGCTGGAGACCCCAATTTTTTTTTCCTTTTTCCTGTCTGTCACTAATCTTCTTCACCAATTAAGAGAAGTAGTTCAATCAAAGGTGAAGCTGTTTTATCCAAAACATGAAAAACCAAAAACAGATGACTAGGATAACCCAGAACTTTTTTAATAGTCACAAAATAAAAAAAACAGAACTTTTTTAATAGTCACAAAATAAAGAACAATAAAATAACAAGTATCCAGTTAGTTTACTGTTTTTATTTTGTGACTATTAAATACATTCTGGGTTTTCCTATTCAGCTGTTATTGTTTTTTCTTCTTTACCAATTGTCTTCTGCTTTCCTGCAGATGTGCTCAGACCATCATAATCTGTTTCCTTTGATCTTCTTTGCTATTAGAGGTAATTGGGCTCCTGCTCTGATATTCTCATTTCTTCATCTGTCCCAGAGTGTGCAGCCTAACACCCATATCGGGCACTTCATCTCCATCACTTCTACCTTCTTCAACTGCTCTGTCTTCATTGCCAAGGTTGTTGTACCACACAGCAGTACTGGATACACCATTGTTACACAATTTGCATATAATTCTAGATTTGATCTCCACATTCAGACTTCCCTTCTTCTCAGACACCTCTCCCAGATACTTGAAGCTCTTAATCTTTTATCTCCATTTTCAGTTTCTTCTGATTCCCCTATTCACTACTATTACATTGTCTTATCTGCATTTAGTTTCATCTCATGTACCTTCAGTTTTGCATTTCATTCCATTCTCCTATCATTTGCTGAAGTTCTTGCTTAAAGTCTGTCTGTAATACATCATCTACATACAGCAGCTTTGTTCATCTGTCCCCTCTAACCTGTTTGGTAATATTGTCTATCACCAATATGAATAGCAATGGGCTCAAAGCTAAACCCGGATGCACAACTGGTCCCCCTGGGAATCCCTCTGTAAGCCCAAACACTGTTTGTGCTTGTGTCATTGGGTCCTTGCACATTGTCTATACTAATTCTTCCAATTTTTCCGGGGCTTTGAACCATCACAATACTGTCTAAATCAGTGGATTGAACAGTTGGACTCTTCTCATCTCTTGCTTCTTCTCCATTATCTGTCTCACTGTAAACATCCATTCAGTTACTCTGCATCCTGGTCTGAATCCAAACTGCTCATTTCCCATCTTATTTTGTACTACTGTGCATATTCATTTATCAGTCACTCTCTCCAGAAGGTTCATGCAGTATGACAGGAGTTTGATACTGCTATACTGCCCACAGATAGGAATGTCTCCTTTGTTCTTGTACACAGCTTATTCTCCAGTCATCTGGGATATGCCTTTTTCTCCATACTGCTATGCGTACCCCTAAGGAGCCATTTCTCCCCTAACTCACCCAAAATCTTTACCATATCTGCTCTGGCCTCATCTGAGCCTACTGCTTTCCCTGATGTCATTTGCCCTAGTTACCTAGTGCTGTCCTTACTTCTTCTAGACTGGGATTCTTGCCTTCTTTCACTGTAGTCCGTGTTTGGGCAGTATAGCTTCTTTGGGATTTTCTTCATTTTTTTCCATCTGAGTTTGGTGTTCTGTGGATTGGAGAGTAGGTTTTTGCTTGAATCCTTATGAAGGGTGTCTGATGACTGTTTTCTTTATTTTTCTGGCTTTGCCTTGCAACCAGAATTCTGTCTGTGAAGTCTATCTGAAGAATTCTGTGTATTTTAATTCTAATTGCAGAATGTTATGCTTAAAATCTGTCAGTAGAGTTCTTGCTCTAGAATTCCATCTGCAGAATGTTCTATTTAGAAATTATTGTGTATATCTTTGTGTTTAGAATTTTATGGCTGGAATTCTAGCTGTAGAAGTCTATGTTTATAACTCTATCAAGTTCTACCTCTGAAATTCCTTCTGTTGAATTCTGTTTTTAAAAATTCTATCTGTAGAATTATCTCTTTCCCATTTTATCTGTACAATTCTGTCTTTAAAATGCTGTCTGCAGTCTTCTATGTTAAGAATTGTGTCTGTGTAATTCTACTGAAAACTATTTGCCTATAATTCCAGCTATGTAATTATAGCTGTATCTTTCTATGCAAATAAATCTGTTGAATTTTGAGTTTAAAATTCTGTCAGTACAATTCTATTGGTAAAATTCAATCTGTAGATTTCTGTATGTAAAATGATACAATTAGAATTACCTCTGCAGTACTCTTCATTTTGAAGTCCAGTTGGAGAATTTAGTGTTTGCAATTTTGTCTATGAAATTCTGTGTTAAAAGTTTATCCATAGAAGTATATTTGCAGCATTCTGTCTTTAGAATTCTATCGATGGAATTCTGTGTATAAAAGTCTGTCCTTTAAATTTTATCTATGGATTCAATGGGTAGAGTTATTTTTGTGAGGTCAGCCCTTTTTAATGTATCTGCAGCATTCTTTTATACAATTATGTCTATACAACTCTGTTGATATAATTCAGTCTCAATAACTGTATGGTTAGAATTCTTATCTGTAAAACTTTATCTGTAGCATTCCATCTGTAGAACTCTATGTTAAGAATTGTATCTGTGGAATTCTGACTGTGGAACTTAGAGTATAGCATTACATATATAGAATTTAATCTGTAGAATTCCTTCTGTATAATTATGTTTAAAATTGTCAGTAAAATATGTTTATAATTCTATATGCAGAATTTTCTGTTTACAATTCTATCTATAGATTTTTGTAGAATTCTACCTGTAGAATTCTTGTTTTTGAATTCCATCTTTAGTATTTGTATTCATAGTTTTGTCTGTAGACTTCTGTTAAAAATTTTAGCTGTGGAGATCTAGTTGTAGAGTGACTGCACTATGAATCATCAACTTCCAGAAAGCCAATGATTCAAAAATACTAGAAATAATATCCAAATCACAGAAAGGTAAAAAATTTAACTTTAAGCATTTTTTTCAGGGAGCAACCTCCCTTTATCCCCAAATGTGGGGACAATCTACCGCACCACTAAACTTATATATACTAAGTCTATGGTTGCACCAAATCAAAGAAAAGAGGGAATTTCCAAAAGAAGTAAATAATTGCTGGCACACACTCAGAAATCACAGTGGCAATGATTTTCTATTGAAAACAGTGATTGACATTTTGTCTGTTGATATTTTTTCTGTGGGCAAATGAAACCTGAGGAATTTCACCTCAACCAATTGTAGAGTAGATCTGTAGGGTTCTGTACTTAAAACTGTCTTTTTGAATTCTATGCTTAAAATTTTATCTGTAAAATTGCGTATGCAGTATTCTATCTATATAAGTGTATTTATAGAATTCTGTATTAAACACCGCATGTATACTGTTGTGTGTTTAAAATACTATTTACAGTTGTAGTCATAGAATTTTAGATGTAGTAGATTGTGTTCAGAATTTTATCTGTAAAATTTAGGTTTAAGATTTTATCTATAGAACTAGGGGTTTTGTGTAGAATTTTACCCTACAAAATTTTGTTTTGAATTCTACTATTAGAATCCCTCACTTAGAATTATGTCTATGTAACTCTATTTGTAGAAGTCCACGCTTGTAAGTTTAACTGTAGAATTCTATTTGCAGAACTACCTTTATATAATTCTTTCTTTATAATTTTGTGTTTAGAATTGCAGCTGTAGAATTATGTGTTGAACCATTCTGAAAGTAGAACTCTAACTGTAGATTTCTCTACATAAAATTCTTTCTGCAGACAGGGAAAATTGTAATCAAAAAATTCTGCAGCTATAATTCCACAGGTAGAATGCTACCAATAAGATTCTTTAACTAGAATTCTAAACAGATCATTGCTCAGACTGAAGTCTACATACTGGATTTTAAACACAGAACTTTTCAAAAATAACAATAAACTGAGAATTCCACAGAAAAATATCTTCAAACAGAACTATACATATAGTTTACAGATAGTACTCTAAGCTCAGAATTATACAGATATAATTCTAAACATAGAATTCACAGATATAATTCTCAGCTGGAATTCTAAAATCAAAATGCTATTGATAGTAGTATAATGTGATTATTTTAGCATTATGATTATAAACAATGAATTCTACATCTATAATTCTAAAAAGAGAATGATATAGATAAAGTTTTAAAGCGAGAGTGTGTGTTCTAATAATAGTATTCTAAAATATTAGGAATAAGGGTAACTGTTCAGAATGTCGGATCCTGGTCCTTTATTAAATAAAGATTTGCTGAAACCCTTAACTGGAAAGGGGACTTTATTTTTGCTAAGTCGGCTGCGGCCAGGATCTGACATTCTGAACAGTTATCCTTATTTCTAATCTTTTACTTTATCTTGTATTCACAGCTGGACTTTAAAGAAAAAATTCTACAGACAAAATTATAAACACAGCACTAATGATGGAATTTTGAACACAGAATTCTATACATACAACTGTAAACATCACTGAATTAATTGAAATATATAAAATGTATTCTATTGACTGAATTCTAAATAAATAGCTGTACACACTGGGCCAGATTCAATAAAGCCTACACTGATTGTACACTGATATGTATTCAATAAAATTCTTATCACATTTTTTGTGCTTTATAGTCACTTAGAAAGATTACACTGTGTACATGTAGTCTACACTTTGTGGTAACCTTTATGAATCCCTGTCAATATTTAAATCTGCAAGAATATCAGTAGGAAAACAAAAATTAGGAGGAAGAGAGTGTGCATTATATCTCTGTTGTCTGTTCACTTAGAACAGTATACACTCGATGTACACTTAGTGCAGGCTTTATTGAATCTGGCCCATAGAATTCTACAGATAGAATTTAAAGCCTGGAGTGGTAGACATAGGCTTCTACTGGTAGTACATTACTTATAGAATTCTACAGATAAAATTCTAAACATAGAATTCTACAACTCTAAACTTACTATTCTACATATCAAAGGGCCAGATTCATTGATGCGTTCACTAAGTGTATACTAAGTGTACACAATTTGTATTCAAGAACATCCCTACCACAATTTTTTGTGCTTCCTAGTCACTCAGAAAGATTACAGTAAGTGTACATGTAGTCTACACTTTGTGGTAATCTTTATAAGTCCCCCTCGATATTTAAGGCTGCAAGATAATCAGTAAAAAAACTACAATTAGGCGGAAGAAGGTGTGAGTTATGCTTGTGATGTCTGTTTACTCACAACAGTGTACACTTTGTATACACTTTATAAAAGTGTTACTGAATCCCAGTGGAAAGTCTATGCATCAAGTTTAAAGCTAGAAGTTTAAACTCAGAATTCCACATTCAGAATTCTTATCACATATTTCAACATATAATGTTTCCAAGATAAAATTCTGAAACCATAATTCTACAGATGACATTTGAAGCAAAAAATTCTTTAGAGGGATTGCAAAAACTGAATTCAAGATAGATTCTAAACATAAAATTCTACAAATAGAATTCTACAGAAAGTAGGTTACCTCATTTAGCCCCATACTAACTTTCCCATCAGATGTATTGACTTCCTTTGCATCCAGGAATAGCATACTCATCAGGCAAAAATATTTCTCTGAGTTCTGAAATGAGTATGCTTGTCACCAATTTTATGTGGCCATAAAACTTTTAATACTGCACATGCATTCCACAAACTAAGCTATTTTTGTAGTTTAATATATGTTAAACATGTATACTATTTTAAAGTATACAATACCTTTTGAAGAAATACAGGAAAAAATAGTTACTTGCTCTCTCCTAGCTCCCTATTAAAATGTTGGCACTAAAAAATGCTGAGTGACAAAAAGCTGAAAAAAACCCCTAATACTCAGAGAAAAGCAAATCTCGAAAATAGCTCTTCTCCTTAAAAACATCTTTTTTCAGGGGGCAAGCTCCCCTGCACCCTACAACCCCCCCATGTATATATATATAAACTCGGAGACCACAATACCTTGGAGAAAAGGGAATATTCTGAGAAATTACATCTTGGACTCAGTACATACAAGTCCATTCTTTTGGCCAGTCAGTCTCAGCATTTTGGGACTCACTCTAAGGGACCAACATTTCAAATGGTTACCCGGTCGGCCTCATATTTTTTTCTGTGCCTAATGCATCCACATGCATTGACCCTTCATTAAACCCATACATTTTACAGATGGCTCATTTACCTTGGTAAGCATATGCCCATGCTATTCAAGAAATCTTTAAATTGTTGTTTAAGTTGTGGTGCTTGTACCTGTACTACTCATGTAACCTTTCGTTTCTTTCTTTGTTTCACTCTTTACTTATTTATAATGGTGCACATTACTTTGAAACAATTTTGTCTGCACTTCTGAATATGGTGTTTAAAACTGCCAAGCTGAGTCAGCTGATACATGAAGTTGGCTTCCTCAGTTTGGGCCATTCCTGGATGATATCATCAATCTTCATGTTGCTATGCTGTGGTATCACTCACTCTGCAGTGCAGCAAAAGAAGTGCACCACAATTTCATGGATCAGATGGGTGGATGTACACTAACATTCAAGTTGAGCAGCCTTGTACATAATACTAGTGCACAGAAGCACAACAAAAGCATGTAGGAGACTGAAAACAGACAATGCTAGATTAATTTATATGAACTGTGCATTTCAACCACACCGACCACATGGAGTATTCAAAGTAAAGAAAATGAGGAAACAGACCGAGCAATCAGAACAACGTAAAAGAAGCAAAGAAAGGTATGGTAGCTTTTATGGTAGCTGTTGCTGACTACTACTACTCATGGATTTTATTATGCATTGCTGGATATTACTGGAGGAAACTTCACCTCGTGTGCTTGTGCTACCAAAGTAAAGAAAATAACAGGACACAGACTTTTAAGTAACAGCAATATACCAGTACAATGCATTATCTATTAAATAAAATAATGTTTCAAACAATGCCATTTTAGATAAATGTTTTTTAATTATAAGATTAAATGACTTTTGGACATGTTTGTATCAACAGTGCTCTTTTGTAAACTGGCTTTGTCTGAGCTATTTCTTTTAATGTTTGTTGCTGATGGGGTTGTATGTCTGTTTGGAAGTTCTGTTTGTTTTTGCACTATTTTCATTGTTATTGGATGGGAGTGGGAGTTGTTGCTTCCCCTGTGTTATTGCTGGAGACAATTACACATGCTTTACCATGTAATCAACTAAGGGTAATACTGCTCAATGCCAGAAGTCTAAACCTCAAGATGCACGCCCTCGAAGCCCTCCTCAGTATGGAGAACATCGATGTCTGTGCTGTGACTGAAACCTGGTACAAGGCTCCTGAGAGCACCCCAGCACTATCAGGTTATACCTCATATCATGCGTTCCGGCCCCAAAATCCGGACCGAACCACAAAAGGAGGGGGAGTATCCATATTCATAAAGGATACCCCCACCTCTAGGTTAGTGGCAATGCACGAAGCATCGGAGACCATCCAGGTGCAATTAACCATAGGTAAAACTGCCCTACAGTTTGTAGCATGCTACAGACCACCTTCTCAAACTCAGGAAACCCACACAGCCTTCCTGAAGACACCGGAGAGTATGAATGTCTCTCCAAACACCATCATATTGGGTGACTTCAACTACCCAAACATAGACTGGGAACATTTCTCAAGCCCCAACACCCTAGCCCAAAGGTTCCTGGAGTTCATAAACTCAAATGCTATGGAACAACTAATCACCATTCCCACAAGAGGAGAAAATATACTAGACCTGATCATCACAAACATGGGGACAAAATGCTCCACACCGGAAGTATATCCCTCATTGGTGAGATCAGACCATAAATTAATCTCATTGGAGATCCACATCCCGCCCCCACCCCCAACAAAAAAGACCACAGTGAAGAACTTCTCAAAAGCAAACTTCACACTTCTTAAGACTGGAGTGGTATCCTTCAAGGCCACCGAGCCAGTGGAAACCACAACCCACGCTGCTGAAACCCTTACAAATTGCTTCTATGAGCACCTCCAGGAATGTATGGATCAAGCAATCCCTAATAAAATCAAGACCCTTTCCACCAAAGGCAGGCGCCCGGTCTGGTGGACCCCAGCCATAAACAAACTCTACAACAAGAGGAGAAAGCTACTACATGACAGAGCAAAATCCCTAAAAGGGAAGGCATCTCTGATCAATACTAGCAAAAAACTACAATCACTCATAAAATCATCCAAGGCCAACTTTGAGAGAAAAATCGGTAATGACACAAAAGACAATCATAAGGCCTTCTTTAGCTATGTTAGAAACCTGGGTGGAAACTCCCAGATATGCTCAGAATTAGTCCAAAATGATAAAAAAAATCACTGAACCCACAGACATTGCCAACATACTGGCAGACAGGTTCAGTGCAAATTTCTCCCTCCCCCCCCAAAAGGAGAAATATCTATCCCACCAGAGTCTAGCCTCCCAAACATCTCAGATGCCCAGGTGAGAGCTGCTCTCTCTAAAGCAAAAAACACAGCATCAATGGGACCGGACGGTGTCCCCGGCTGTGTGCTACACGAACTCAATGAGGAACTAAACCCACACATAAGGCTGCTGTTTAATCTTAGCCTTACTACAGGATACGTACCCAAAGAATGGCGTACGGCAACTGTGGTCCCACTCCACAAAGGCGGTGCTTCTACAGACCCTGGAAATTACCACCCCATAAGCTTGATGAGCCTTCTCTGCAAAGCTATGGAGAGGATCATAATGGAACTCATAAATAAAGACATTGGGGACCTACAGACACTGGATCCTACCCAATTTGGCTTTGTCAAGGGCAGATCCTGCCTCTTGAACTTGGTCGACTTTTTCGAAACAGTCACTAAGGCCATTGATGAGGGTAAGGCAGTTCACACAGCCTACCTTGACCTAGCAAAAGTGTTCGACACAATACCCCACTCGGGCATCATAGAAAAGCTCACCAGCTTAGATGTAAACCCATATGTCACAAGATGGGTTGCAAACTGGCTCAAGGACAGAACACACAGGGTTAGAGTTGCTGGTGCCATGTCAGACTCTAAGCCGGTCACGGCGGTGTCCCACAGGGCTCAGTCCTGGGCCCCTCTTGTTCGGCATTTATTTTTCTGAAGTGCAGGCAAACATAGGGGATTGTGGCTGACAAAATTTGCAGATGACTGCAAACTGGGCACCATAATTGACACTCCATCAGACACAGACATCCTCCAGAGAGGTCTCATAGAAATGGATAACTGGTGCCAGAGCCATGGCCTTAAGCTAAATGCCAAAAATGTATAGTCATACCCTTTGGGAAAAACAAGGTAACCCCTAATTACCACATAGGTGGTAATCCATTAAACACGGAAGAAGTTATCAGGGACCTGGGGACCCAAGTTGACAGTAACCTCTCTTTTGACACTCACATTGCCAAAGTGGTTAGGAAGACCTTCTACATTGCCCACCTGATCATGAAGGGATTCACATCCAGATCAGGAGAGGTCATTGTACCCCTGTACTCTTCACTTATCAGACCAATGATTGAGTACAACGCCCCATTCGAAATGTACCTTACCCGACACCTGCAGCAGTTGGAAAGACCCCAAAAGTTCCTCACCAAAAGGATAAAGGGGCTCAAACATATGTCATACGATGCCCGACTGAAGAAACTCCAGCTCTATTCAGTCGCATACCATCTGCTCAGAGGTGATCTGTGCCTGACATACAAGGCCATGACCAACCCGGAATTAATGGACATGCTCCACCTCAAAAAATCCAAATCCACCAGAGCCACGAGAGCAAGAGACTTAAACCTCAACACGGATATAAATAGGACATGCTGGAGGGACAGATTCATCACCCAGAGACTCCCTACACTATGGAACAGAATCCCAGTCCATGTGAGGCAGAGCCCCTCACTGACTCTGTTCAAGAGAAATCTTGACGAGTGGATGGGAGATCGTAGGTTTACCCCAGGAATCATCTCTGTGTCACTGCTGGACAGAGGCACAGCAAACTAATGGGTATAGTATTCTCATCCTAAGGGGTGGTGAAAGCCACACACACTCTGGCTAGGCTTATAAAAGTCCTAGGGCAGATAGCCTAGTATGAACCTATGAACCTATAATAATTTGCCATGTAAGTTATAACAGCACAGAGTGCTTCTTGAATTCTTTGTGTGTATGTGTGTGTGTGTATCTATGTGTGTGTGTGTGTGTGTGTGTGTGTGTGCTGCGCTGTATGTTTCTGAGAGTAATGGACTAAAATACAATACTGTGAGTATTGTTTATGTATTCATTCCTTTGATTAGAATCCAGCATTTAAGGTATACACAGTATGTGTGTGTGTGTGTGTGTGTGTGTGTGTGTGTGTGTGTGTGTGTGTGTGTGTGTGTGTGTGTGTGTGTGTGTGTGTGCTGCGCTGTATGTTTCTGAGAGTAATGGACTAAAATACAATACTGTGAGTATTGTTTATGTATTCATTCCTTTGATTAGAATCCAGCATTTAAGGTATACACAGTGTGTGTGTGTGTGTGTGTGTGTGTGTGTGTGTGTGTGTGTGTGTGTGTGTGTGTGCGCGCGCGCACCTGCATGTGGATGTACAGACTCTTGAAGCCTGTTTTATGCTTTGGGGGTTGCAGTTTACACTCTATCGATATGAAATTCATTGCTGAAGCTATTAATTAATTAATTAAGTAATTTAAAACCCCTTTATTGAATTATCACATGATATAGGCAAACTTAAGTTATATAAAAGTAATCAAAACATTAACAATCTCACATTTACAAACATTATACATCACATATATTCTTCTGTGCAATGTAATCAAACATAACATAAATTGTAAAAATTCCTGCCTTCTCTTAAATGTCATTCCTCCTCCAGAACATTTTTCTGCATGTATTGTTCCCACAATTTCCATTTTTTTCTATGTAATTTGCTCCTACCCTTTTCTGAAGATTTCACTTCCTGTTCTTTTATCTCTCTTATAATATTCAGTACTTCAAGTATGGTTGGTTTAGACTTTGATTTCATTTTCTAGCAGTTGCTTTTTTGGCAGCCACCAGAATTAAACTTAACAAGGCATTACTATGTCTAGGCAATTCAGATCTAGTACCCCAGCTTAGAAATACTTAGTTACACTCATTTGCTTGCCCAGTATTCCTGACAGAATACCCTGTACAGAATTCCTAACGTCTACCATCTCATTACACTCCCAGAACATATACTCTAAGGTAACTCCTTCTTCCCCATTACACCTCCAACATTTGCTGATTACCTGCGGAAAAATTCTTTGGAGTCTGCTTGGGGTATAAAAATATCTATGCAAACAGTTCTAGGCAAAACTCCTAAATCTTCTAGACTTTGTTGCATATTTGGGAGCCATACATATGTCCTCCCATTGTTTCTTTGTGAATTGCTTATCCTGTCTTCCTTCCCAATCTTTTCTGCCCTCCTCTGATTGATTCCTGTTGTTATCGTGCAATATTTTACAAGCCCTGCTAATTATCCCTTTTTAACAGCAGCTTCTGTAGTAGATCCAACTAAAAACTAAAACAGTGCAGGTCTTTCACTTATGATTCTCCTATCCTTTTCTTCTGTTTGCCTATACTCTGATATCAATCCCTGATAGAGAAGGCAGTCTCTAGCCTGCAGTCCAAATGCCTTCTTGGCCTGTTCCCATTCTTTTACACTTCCCTCTATAATTATTTGTTCTCAGTACGTTGGGTCCTTTGCCAGCTTACTCCAGCAATTTCCATCCTTCTCTTGTCTATTCTCTGTACCCCTAAATGCAGTCGTCTTTATTGGCACAATCTCCATTCTCCATTCCCATGTTGGCTTAATTTTTAGAATACTTTCTGTTACTTTATGAATACAATATTCGGTATGACTGTTACTATTCTCCTTAAGGATCTGCATCCAGATTCCCACTCTCTCCTTATTTCTTGAATTTCCCCTGCGTCTTCATCATCCCTTTCCAATCTGAATTGTGGTTTTCTGTCTGTGTTATGTAGAAGAGCCTTAACTGTGTAGCTCTAAAATATCCATTCAGACCATGTAATACTAAGCCGCCTTGTTCTACTGGAAGGATCAACTTATGTCACTTTACTCTTGTCCTTTTTACCTCTCAGTTATAATCGTTCATCTCTTTATTAATTACTATCCACAACTTCTCCTCGGGTTGATAAAAAATATGCTTGACCTGTGTATAAAACTAAAGGGATTAAAACATTTTTACTGCTTGTATCTTACTAGCCATAATAAGCAAGAGTTTCAGGTTTCTCAGTGTTTCCATTATTTTTTGTTGGGTCTCTTCAAACATATCCTTATCTGCGATAACAGATTTTTTTAACCCACACTCCTCAATACTTAATGTTATCATGTCCCCATAAATAAGGGTATTGTTGAACCAGTTCATGTGATTGCACATAGTTTATAGCTATGGCCTTTGTTTTATCTAAATTTTTTATATCACAAAAAACTTGGAACTGTCTCAGAATGTTTCACAACACTGAGGTGTCCTCTTCTGGTTTTATCGGGTACAAAATACTATTGTCTGCAAATAAAGCCAACTTTTCTTGATTACCATACCAATGAAATCCTTGAATTTTGGAATCATTATTTTCCTTGCTAATGGTTCTAAATATATGGCAAATAAAGCAGAAAGAGGACACCCCTGTTTGGCTCCTCTGTTCAGACACAACTTATCAGAGAGCTACCCCCACTTTGATTTTTGTCTCTAATTCCTCACATATCCTCCTAATTAACCTTATTATTGTATCAGGGAATGCAAATGCTTCCATTGCCCTGCTCATGAAATTCCAGCTTACTATGTTGAATGATTTCTCTGCATAAAGACCTATCAACAGTATTTTATTTATTTTATTTTATTTATTTTACATTTGTTGACCGGGCTAGTCCAGCTGGATAATTTCCATTTTCAGTGGAGGCCCGGGGAGAAAAGCTCCACAATTAAAACAAGGTTAAACATTTAAGCAACAATGCATACATTTTAGTGTAGTAGAAAATACAGCGAAAAAAAACAGGTAAAAAACAAATAGCCTAAGCTATATATTCATATATTTTTTTTTTTTTTTTTTTTAGAACAGTACAGTAATTTAGTCATTTGAAATAGCAGGGAAAGATAGTGATTTTTACGTAGGGAGGTATGGCTGAAGAGCGAAGAAGTCATTTAGTCTGGATTGGTACAGGAGCAGAGCCAGAAGTTGTTAAGATGTAATAGAAGTTGTTTTTTGAAAAGTTGAAAGGAGTCTAGTGAGGTAATGTGTGAGGGGAGGTTATTCCATATTTTCCTATGGAGTTTGAAAATAGACAGTTACCTGCTGAATTTGTAATTCTAGTTGTGGTGACTTGTATCTTTTCGGCAGATCGCAACTGTTTCAAGTTTTTGTAGGGAGTAAGGAGGTTACTGAGAGCTAGTGTTTTTGTTGGTTGATAAAGAATGTTATGTGTAATTAAGAGTTGTTGATAGATAAGCTTGTTAGGTAGCTCTAACCATTGTAATTGTTTTAAGTTATTACAGTGGTGAGTTCTGTACTGGGATGCTGTGGCAAAACGGGCTATATTATGATAGGATGTAGTTAGTTTTTTCAGGTTACCTTTAGAGAGATTGGTATAAATAGAGGAAGCATACAGTAGGGTGGAGATAAGATGTGATTGAGCTAAGGTGGTCCGTGCTTCTGGAGTAAGGAAGGGTTTTATTCTGTACAGTGAACCTATCTTTTTATTTAATGCTTTTATAGTGTTATTGATATGACAATCATAGTTAAGATTATTATCAATAGTAACACCAAGCAGTTTGGTAGTAGAGTCTGGGGAGATAAGAGAATTATCAGCTGCAGTAATAGTAAAATTTAGTTGAGGAGATTTGTGGGTAGGTGAGAATAGTAATAGTTTTGTTTTCTTGGAGTTGAGAAGGAGACATCTTTTTGAGAACCATTGTTCAACGGTTGAAAAGGTAGATTGTGTGAGTGACTGGAGTTCAGATTGGGTGGGAGCTGTACAGATGATGGTAGAATCATCTGCATATTGTATGCAGGTAGTGTTATGGATAGATGATTGAAGATCATTAATAAAGATAGAGAATAAGAGTGGGCCTAATATTGATCCTTGAGGTACTCCTAAGGAGATATGTAGTAGAGCAGATAGAGAATTTTTCCAGAGTACTGCTTGTTGTCGGTTTTCAAGGTAGGATGAGAACCACTTTAAGGAGGAAAATCCAAGGCAAGTGAGTTTAGTATGTGTAGGAGAAGTTTATGGTTGACCATGTCAAGGCTTTTGACAGGTCTAGGAAAAGAGAAGCAGTTAGTTTGTTATTATTACGGTTACAGTTTATTGTGTTAGTAAAGGAAAGTAGTGCAGTGGTCGTACTATGTGAGGGTCTAAATCCATGTTGAGTGTTTGCTAGTAGGTTATTTTGAAGGAGATGGTTAAGTAGTTGTTTGTGTATACATTTTCCATGATTTTAGCTAGTGGCGATAATAGTGCTATTGGTAGTTAGAGAGGTCAGTGGATTTGCCTCCTTTATGTAAGGGTATGATGTGTGATATCTTCCAGATTGCTGGAAAATCACTTTCTTTTATGGATCTGTTTATTAGGATCGAAACAGGGTAGGCTATAGCTTTGCTGCTACCTGAAGGAATTCAGCAGGAAGCTTATCTGCTGAGGGGTAGTGGGTTTAAGTTTTTGTAAGAGAGATTGTATGTAGGAGGTGGGTATGGGTTGAAGTTGAAGGGAAGGAATGACGTTGTTGGTGTTACTTAAGATCAGTTGGGAAGCATCAGGGATAAATGGCTTGCTAGTGTTTGTATGGAAGTAGTAAAGAAGCTATTGAAGTTATTGGCTATTAAAGAGGGATTATCAGGGTCTAGATTCTGTGGGTTAGGTGTTACTATTTTACCTGGGGTAAGTAGATGATTGATAGTAGACCAGAACCTTTTGGTTCTTTTCTTGTGGATTGCTGAAGTTCTACATAGTAGTTCTTTTTGTCTGAAATAATAGCACTTTTGGTTTTGTTTCTCAGCTCTCTAAAGGTTTGATAGTCTGTTGGGTTTCTAGAGGAGCCATTTCTTCCAAGATTTATTTTTAAGCCTGATCTTTTGTTTAGTATTAGAGGTAAGCCAGGGTGCTGTTCTGGTCTTTATTCTAATGGTACGACTTGGGGCATGGCGGTTTAGGATTGTAAGGAATGCTGAGTTGAAATATTCTATGGCTTTGTTGAGAGAGAGGTGCTTTAGAGGGGTCCAATTGTATTGTGAGAGTTCTGTTTGAAATCTTTGGGGATTAAATTGTTTCTTTGAATATAGTGTTCTATGTGAGGTAGGTAAGTTTTGATGAGTTTTAGCTCTAATGACATATGTGAGGGAGTGATCGCTAAGGTCATCAGGAAGGATGCCAGTTTTGTAGCTTTGTGAGGGGAGTTTGTAAGAACCCAGTCTAAGGTGGTTTCTTTTTTGCTTGTTTTATTTATTCTAGTGGCACTATCAATTAGTTGTTTGAAGCCAAAAAGGTTTAAATGGGAAGTAGGGTTAGCATTGTTACAAGATTTCCAGTCAATGTTAAAGTCTCCAAGAAGTAGTGTTTCTTGGGGGAGGTCATTTGAGAGTTGTTCAAGAAGTTGTTCTAATGTGGGGATATTATTTCCTGGAGGCAGATAAGCACAAATGATGTTTATTGATTTAGTAGTATTAATTTAAACTCTAGAGCAAATTATTTCGACATTATTGTTTTGGGTAAGAGCAAGGTCAAGAAGAGTAAGCTTCAGGTTAGATTTATATAGGATAGCTACTCCACCTCCTTTCTTGGAGGTGCGATCAAGTCTAATAATGTATATCCAGGTGGGGTAATTTCAATATCTTTAATAGATGGTTTTAGCCAGGTTTCTGATAAGCATAGAATGTCAAAGTTGTGTACTTCTAGTAGGGTGTGTATTTGACTAACTTTATTACAGATACTGCGTATATTTAGGTGGGCCAAGGATAGTATGTTTGTAGTTATAGTTGATGGAGGAAGGAGAGCTTTTATATGGTGACTGTGTGTTTCAGTAGTTGTAGGTTGAGGGCCTGGATTGGGGTGTATGTCACCGTCCTGAAGTAGATGGAGTAGTAGACCATAGTTTTTGGATATGTGTTTTAGAGATGTGTCAAATACTTTCTTTGATTTAGTTTTTAGTAGTTTACAATGAAATAGTCTATGGTATTTGGGAAGTAGATATATGGTTTGTGATGAGGTAGGTAAATAGGATGAAGGTAGGTATGTTGTAGGTGTACTAGTATGTTTTGAGGGAAGTGAGAGAGAAATAGTTAAGGAGTGTTCATAGGAGGTTAAGAAGTAGGTAGTAATGAGAAGGAATAATAGTAAGAAGGTGATAGGTAGTTTAAGTTGTGAGTGGAGGATAGTTGTAGACATGATAAGATAGTTGTATGTGAAGTAGGGTTTCCTGATATGTTGTAGAGGGGTGTGTGGTGGGAGTAGGGGGTAGAGTGGAAGGGGCTGTAATGGTATAGGACTTTACTGAGATAGTGGTGGGTTGGTTAAAGTGGTGTGTAGGTGTGACTAAGTGAAGGAAGTTACACAATCTGTGAGACTGTGAATTGGATAGGATAGCAGTAGTTGGAGGTGTGGCTTGTAGAAATATAAATGTAGGACCCCTGGGGTGGGTGGGATATGGGGGTAGGGTGGGGAGCGGAGCGGGGCACACAAAGTAGACCAGAGGAGAGTGGAAAAGTATCAGGGAAGGAAGGGAAGCAAGGCAAGAGAAAGTATCCTCGGGGAGAGGATGAGACAGAGAGGTAAAGGAGGAAAAGGATTAGTATAAGGAGGGGAGAATAAAAGTGTAAGGCAGAAGTCAGTACTAATATCCCAAATAGGGATGAGAAAAGTATAACATCTAGTGGACAAAGTAGTAGTGCAGTAAGCAAACAAGGGAGCTACCAGGCGTGGAGCTGTACTAGAAGGGGGAGAGAGGAAAGCCTATGTGGCCATCCGAGGAGACTGTGAGGGGAAATGAAGGAGTAAGGAGGGGTAGCTGCTGGCTACAGTAGTGATATTTGTTTACATTCTGCTTTTCTCTGGATTATTGTTTCTCTATTAATGTTGCCAAATGTTTGCCTCCTTTCTACAAAATCACATTGATCCATATCTATGAATTTTGGCAACACCTTTGCCATTCTTTTAGCCATTATAGACATGAAGACTTTGCAATGTTGGTTTAAAATTGAAATGGGCCTATATGAAGCCAGACATCCTGGGTCTTTACCGGGTTTATGTATAACAATCTCCACAGTTTTTCCCAGCATATTGGTGGTTTCCCACCCTTTAAAACACTGTAAACAAAACCTTCCAGATTGCTATCATTTTCTTCCATCCTAGCTTCCAAACTTCCACAGGAATAATATCTATTAATAGACACTGTCCTGCAGATTGGTTATATGGCACTATTTTTATCTCATCTAACTATTAATTGTTGAGCCTCATCTACCTCTATCCTTCACATATTAAGGTATTCCATAAATATTTCAACTTCTGCTTTTTCTTAATTTCCACATTTCTCTGCTTTTTACAAATTTTCACAAAATTTCCAAAATATCAGTAATACCGCTGCAGGATCTCTGGTTATTTTTCTTGTGATAGGATTCCTATGTTTAGCAACAACCTTTTCTACTTTCTGTTGCCTAAATCATTGTGCTAAACATTTTTGTGCTCTAGCGTTATTACCAAAAACAGTTGCTTAACAGCAGTGTTTCTAAACTCATGCATATTATCCAGGTACTCCCTTATTTTTCTCTTTTCTCAGTTGTGCCTCTTCTTGTTCTGTGAGATTCCCCTTATTCTGCAGTGCTTTTAACCTTTGTCAGCCCCTCTAAATAATCGTTACTTAACCATATCTTCGTCTTTTATTTCTACATTATTTTTAAACTCTACTTTCATTTTTATCCCCCTCACTAGCTTTAACTTCTGGAGTGCTTTCTATCTTCCCTAATAACTCCCAAACAATTTCCACTACCCATTCCTTAAATTCTTCTCTTTTTAACAGTTACATTTATTCATTTATTTTATCAAAATCAGAATCTGAGGTGTACCTTTGTGTGTGTGTGTGTGTGTGTGTGTGTGTGTGTGTGTGTGTGTGTGTGTGTGTGTGTGTGTGTATGTGATAGGTTATACTGCATTTCTCTGACTGCAGTGAGATGAAGTATAATACTATGACTACTATTATCTGACCAGCATCAGACATCTGAGGTATACAAAGTCAGTAAAATAAATGTGTCTGTGTGGGTATGTACACATGTGTACTCATGGGGTGAATTGTAAGGGGTACCACTACATGAGTCTAACAGCAATGAGATGAAATATATTACTATACTTGTCACTGGAAATGTGTTAACTTCTGCTTTGCCTTTTTGACAGGTCCCTTTGAATCTTCTTGTGGGATACTTCACTCCATACAGACTCCTTATTTAATAGGATTAACTTCTAGCATCACAATTACTTGGTGAAGGGGAGAAAAACAGACCGAATTCAAAAAAGAAATTATATACATAGAATTACATCATTAGACAAAACACAGAAATTGACACACAAAAGTATAAACACAGGATTCCACCGGTTTTCTTCTTAAGAAGGAAAAGATATCCCCACACACTTACCAGATGCATGTATATCCACAGGTAAAGAAGATATAATACTTTTCAATAAAGTAGTTATTCAAGATTAGGGAACTACTTACAGACCTGATTAAATCAGTAGACACTTTCATCTATGTAAAAAGTAAGATTTCTTCCAATTTAATTCTTCAGCTCTGAATTTTCTAGGTAAAGTTCAAAATATACAATTCTGCAGTGAAGATTCTACATGTAAAACTGTGCAAGCAGAATTCTAACTATAGAATTATAGAGAGAGAGTTCAAACAGCATGACTCTACAAATAAAACCCTATAGATAGGATTCTAAACTAAGTAGTTCACTAATAGCATAATAAAGATTTTTATTTAAAAACAGAATTCTACAAAAAGATGTATAAATACAGAAAGAAATTCTATGCACACATTCTATAGAGGAATTCTAAACACAGACTTCTACAGATGGAACACTAAACAGACAAATCTATAGGTATAATTCTATAGTGAGAGTTCTATAGACAGTATTGTACAGAGTTCTAACCACATACATCTGCAGGCAATATTCTATAGAAAAAAGTCTGGTGAAAGAATTCTAAATGCAGAATTTTACAGGCACAATTCTAAGCTTAAAATATACAGATATTTTCTTGAAGAAGTTTAAATACATAATTCTATTAATAGAATTCCAAAACAAGTACTCTATGCACAGAATTTTAAGCATAGAATCAATGAAAATATAAACACAGAATTTTACAGATAGAATACAGTTCTATGGGCTTATACATACAGAATTCTATAGACAGAATTGTAAACTTAAAAGTCTATTGAAACTGAGATTTCTACAGATGGAATCAACAGATAAAACTATATGAGTACAGTTGCAAGCACATGATTTTATAGATATGTTTCTGAACATTTAATTCTATCGACAGAATTCTACTGGCAGAATTCTTTATCACAAAATTCTACTAATGAAATTTAAACAGAATTTTAGAGATAAACCTTTACAGATAGATGCCTATTGAGAGAGTCATATAGCTGAAACCAAAAGATGAATTTCAGCAGCTAGAACCCTAAGGACATGCCATTCTACATATAGAATTCTGAACACAGATATTTAGAGGTACAATTCTAAAGATATAATTCCTAATTAGAAATCCTGCAGGCTAATGTCCAAGAATGGGTCTACTTCTTTTGACCTAACTTTCATTTGCCTGACACTCATTTGCCTGACCCCATTTGACTGAAATTTCATTTGCCTGACACTTCATTTGCCCGACACTTCATTTGACTGACAAGTATTATTAGCAAGAAAATGGAATATGCCCCCTTCCCCACTGTAGTACGACCCTGGAATTAGAATATATAGTTGGGGTGTGGGGGGGCACAGCCCCCCACAATTGGGGGTGGGGGGCAAAGCCCCCCACTTCATTTCTTATGATATTGTTAACTTTTGATGTAATTTTGCTTAGTAAAAGAAAAGTAAGTGGGGGGCTTCACCCCCCACACCCCCCCATTGTGGGGGGCTGTGCCCCCACACACCCCTAACTATATATTCTAACTCCAGGGTCACACTACAGTGGGGAGGGGGGCATATTCCATTTTCTTGCTAATAATACTTGTCAGTCAAATGAAGTGTTGGGCAAATGAAGTGTCAGGCAAATGAAATGTCAGTAATTTGGTCTCAGGCAAATGGGTGTCAGGCAAATGGGAGTTAGGTCAAAAGAAGTAGACCCCCAAGAAAGGTGGTGTACTGGTAGAATTCTAAATTCTCATTCTGCAGTTATGAATTATACAAACAGAATTCTAAATAGAACATTTTACTGATAGGGTTCTAAGCACTGACTTGTATAGATACAACTCTTAACCTATTATTTACATAACAAATTCTACAAGCATAACAATATAGATAGAATTTTAATTATAGAATGGCACAGATAGAATTCTAAGTACACATGATGCTTCCCCTTTGAGTCCTCTGGGCAAAACTCAGTGAGAGCCCAACTCCCCAAGTTAAACTTCTAGAGGCCTCAATCTGACACAAACATTTAAAATAAGTAAGTTCCATATACAAAAATATATCTATTTATCTACCTATATTTATATACACATTTCACTATCCAACAAACACAAAAAAGGATGTCCAAAAATACAATCTAAGAAATCTCTGTTGTTGCACAGTTGAAAACTACACTGGCAGTGATTTCCAATAGAAAATAGTGATGAAGCCATTCAATAGCAACAAGTTAGACTCAATCTGATTAAGCCTTATAGAGTCTGTACTCAGTAATGTATAAGGAAGCACACATAATTCTACAGATAGAATTTTAAGTCCTGAATTCTGATGATGAAATTATATTCTATAGAAAGAATCATACAGGTATAATTACAAATACATGATTCTGTAGCAGTAATTTGCAATAATTCTACAGACATAGTACCATAGATACAAATACTGCTGATTTTTATGGTAAAGATAAAATTATGAAGATAAAGTTCTACATATGGAATTTTAAATACAAAGTACCACACAAAGAGCACTAAATGCAGAATGCTACAGAAATAACATAAGATTTTACAGCTAAAATACTAAACATGGAATTCTACAGATAGAATTCTAATCTCAGAATTCTACAATATAATTTTCAGCTGGAATTCTAAAGATACATTTTATATACAGAATCTTCTAGATTTACAATTCTCAACATATAATTCTACATCTATAATACAGCTAATATTCTTCAACCAGAAATCTAAATAAAGTATTATACATACAGAATTACAAAAACAGAATTATAAGCAGAATTTTGCAGAAACAATTGTAAAAACAGACTTTTTCAGATTTTTAAACAAAGAATTCTATACAAAAAGAATTCTAAATATATAATTGTACAGTTATGGTTACATACATAGAATCCTACATATTGAATTCTGATAGAATGTCAGTGCAGAATTCTGTGGAAAAAAAAATTATGAACATGGAATTGTCCAGGTATAATTCTGCTGAGAATGTTTTGCAGAATTCTGTAGGTAGAATTTTAAACAAATAATTAAACAGGATTCTATGGTTAAAATACCAAATATGGAATTGTTCTAATAGAATTCAAAACACAGAACTCTGTACTGATAAAATAGCGGAGGTATAATTCTACATACAAAATTATATTGATATAATTATAATGATTATTTAACACATAATTCTACAAGTAGAATTCTACAAGTAAAAATCAACTCAGAAAATTCTACAGGTAATTCTACAGAAAGAATACTAAAGGCATAATTTTACAGTTAAAATTCCAAAAACAATTCTAAGCATGGGATTCTACAAACATATAAACACAGAATTCTACTGATGGGATTTTAAAGAATTCAATAGTTATACTGACAGCATTTTATAGAAACAATTCTAAACATGCAGTTCAAAAGAATGAATTATGCCCAAATAATTCTAAATAATGAATTAAGCAGCTAGAATTCTAGAGTTAAGATAAAAGTCTGTAGTTTGAATTCTACTGATAAAATTCTAAACAGAGAACTCTAAATGTAAAAATTGACAGCACTCTAAGCATCGAATTCTAATAGAATTCTACAGAGAAAATTCAATTCTTAGTATTCTACAGATAGAATTCTAAAACAAATTTCAAGTTCTAAAATTCTGCAGAATGTTTTGTAAACACTTTTTTAAACAGAAATCTACAAAAAAGAGTTTTTAATGCATAATTCTACAAATAGAATACTATAGATGGAATTTGTGACACAAAATTTTACAGATCAAATTCTAAACACAGAATCCTAAATGTAAAATTCTACTGATAGAACCGCAAAGTTTTAAACATAGAATTTTATAGACAAAATGAAAAATATGGAATGTAAAAGATAATGGGCTGGATTCAATAAAACCTACACTAAGTGTACACAATATGCATTCAATAAAATTCTTATCACATTTTTTGTCCTTTCTAGTCACTCAGAAATAGTTTACATGTAGTCTACACTTTGTGATAATCTGATGAATCTCTGTCAATATTTAAAGCTGCAAGAATATCAGTAAGGAAACTAAAATTAGGAGGAAGCCCAACCTTCAGCGAAGGCATGCCCATTCACGCATGTCTTTCGGAGGCCACTCGACCGTGGGGAGGACATGCAGACTCCACACAGAAGGCACTCCAGCCAAGAATTGAACAGGAGAACCTCTTGCTGTAAGGCAACAATGCTACCGCTGTACCACCGCTGCCTAGACAGCACTCTATAGTAATCATTTAGACAGCACTCTACAGTAATCATTTGAAATATCAGGACACCCATGACTGAATCCTGAAATGCAGTATTGTATATACCAAGTCTTAGATAGCCATTTCCGTTTTATAGAAGGTATAGTAATCTTCGAGGTAGTATATATAAGTTGGGAAGGTGACCTTTCTCCTACAAAAAAAGCAAGTTTTAAGAAGAACTTGCAGTTACAAGTGCCCACATTTCAACATGGAGCCAAATTCTACAGAATTCTGTTGACAGAATTCCACAAACTGAAACAGAACATTTGACAGCTACAATGTTAGACATGAATTATATGAATGGGAGTTTAAACAGAGAACTATGGAAACTGAATTAGAGTTCTGTAAACAGAATTCCACAGATACAATTCTAAACAGAGATGCTCAGATAAAATTTTAGAGATGGAATACTACAGATAAGATTCTAAAGAGAACTATGGAGACAAAATACTACCACTTAATTGTGTGAGTCAAGTTGTGCAAATAGAATTGTGGATGTCGATTCCAAAATTGAAAATAATTTTACCTTACAAATTCTACAGATTTCACTCTATGCACAGGATTCTAAGCACAGACTTCTAGCAATAGAATTCCACAGACAGAATGCTGGTGATAGAAGTCTGCAGACAAAATTCTAAACATAATTCTAGAGAATTCTAAACACAGAAGATAAAAGGGCATTTGGAAAATCTTGTACTAAAAGTGCTCTTACATACACTTTGAGATATAGTTATTTAATTGTTGTTGATAGATTTTTAGTCCATTTCGAACTTCTGGTTATTTTCATACTTTGGATGGTGTGGGATTTGTTTCCATTGTGTTATTGCTGGAAACAATTACAAGTGTATGTGTATGTAAGTGTGTTGTGAAAACAAAAATATGTTGTTATGGAAGTATAGCTGGATAACTGCAGAGGCTAAGTCCTTCATTTCCTGTGTGTGTGTGTGTGTGTGTGTGTGTGTGTGTGTGTGTGTGTGTGTGTGTGTGTGTGTGTGTGTGTGTCTATGTTTGTTGTAATATATGCATCTACACTGCATGCATGTGAGAGTAATACACTAAAATATAGTACTGTGGATACTATTTATGTATTCATTTGGTCAGAATCCAGCAAGTATATAAACAACTGTTGTACAGATGTATTTGTGTTTGTCTATGGTCATGTGTGTGTGTGTGTGTGTGTGTGTGTGTGTGTGTGTGTGTGTGTGTGTGTGTGTGCATACTGCTGTAGCTTGAGTGA